>NC_043006.1:77500-82500 GCF_006345805.1 Octopus sinensis | reverse complement strand
GAAAGATAAGAAGGAAAGGACGTGGGGGTGATGGGGATAGTATCATCTTTATAACAATGAGCGTTGCTAAAGGTGACGGTAAGTAGGTTGTTAATGCATAGAAGAAAGACTGTGAAAGTCAAGATCGAACCTAACGTTACACCTGAGTTGGTAGGGTGAATATCAGAGGGAGTACCACCGGTATGAAACAACCTATCATGTCAGAGTTGATTGGGTTTATCTTAGAGAGAACGTCATCGGCACACTTCATGATGGTGCGATCTGACAGAAAGCCGCCAATCGAATAAACACAAGACAGATGGAGGGTCATAAGTGGACTCAAAAGAAAGCATAGTTATTTGACTATTCTCGTAGTATGTAGTATCAAGTGAGCCATAGTTTAGCAGACATGTGATCACGAGCATTCCAACCATGACCATACTGCCTATAGAACTGTTAGAAATAAATATTTCAATTTGTAATTTCATTTTTAATCAGATAATAGGGTAACATCTGAAGGTGTTTTAAGCAGCAATTTTTATCAGGAAGGACAGTTTGCCGAGACTCTATTGCATTTTTATAGCTTGGTCAGAAGGAAAGAATCATGGTCCCCATGGGTCCTCTGGGATTGGTGAGATCGATACAGGTAATGTTCTTCTTGAACAGATAATGGCTTTAGGGAAAAAAAACCCAGATATGGCAGGAATTCCAGAATCTGACGTTTTGAAGAAGAAAGACTGCGTAAAATAGCTACGCTTTAGTAGGTGGATGGTTCATGCTTTATCGATCCCTAGAGGACCAATAGCAAAATCAGCTCTGGAGAATTTTAAATCAGGGTATAAAAGGACATGTCTAAATCCCACAAGGTACCTTGTCCGGCATTCCACTGTTTGTGCTGTCAACTACCATATTCTATATCATAATGGCGTCGAATATGTTGAAGAGTGAAAGGTGAATCGATGTTGGCGGCATTTAAACTGAGAAATCAAAGAGAGATAATTAAATATTGATTTCAAATTTTGGCACAAGGCCAGTGATTTCAGAAGAGGGTGTAAGTTGATTATTTCGACACCAATGTTCAACTGGTACACATTTTATCGACTCCAAAAGGATGAAAGGTAAATTCGATCTCGGCAGAATTTGAACTCAGAACATAATAATAATGGTTTCAAATTTTGGCACAATGCCAGCAGGTTCGTGGGAGAGGATAAGTCAATTAAATCGACCCCAGTGATCAACTGGTACTTATTTTATCGATACCAAAAGGATGAAATGCAAAGTTGGCTTCGAGGAATTTAAACTCAGAACGTAAAGACGGACGAAATGCCGCTAAGCATTTTGTCCGGAGTACTAACGTTTCTGCCAGCTCGCCGCCTTGAATTATTTACAAACCGTTGTATCTGCCGCTCCAATGATATGCCGCATTAGAGAAGTGAATGGTGTTCATTATTTGATATTCCAGATCAGTTTTATTGGGTTCATAGGATAATCGGTAGAGGAGAGATAACATTATAGCTACACGACTTTTCTCAAATAAATAAAACAGCTGCCGCAAGTAATCGAACCTGGAACGCAGACCCGTTCACGAAAAGCTCACAATCTTTGGGTTCAACGTTCTTCCTCCTCACCGCACGCACAAACACACTCACACACGCGCGTGCGCAATATTATTTACTCTTGAAAAATATTTAATTAAATTTACCCATTTTGTAGCAGAGATGCAGAGAATACTATAATAACCTGTATAAAATTCGTATAATCCATTATATAGTGATTTAACGCACGCATTAGATATACATTCAATACAAAGATACATAAATTGTTGATATAAATATTTCTTCTTGGGTCGTGAGATCTCAAGTTTCGTGTAACCGTACACTCGTCAGCGAGGCAGAAAGAATGCAGTAAGTTGGCAACTCTGTATTATTCGGTTGGGAATATCTAAGTTACAAATCGCGGGGAAGGCGTAGCAGTTTGGTTTAAAATAGCAAGATTTGTGGAACTCCTTGTTTGCGCGATCCAACACGTTATCAAAAAGAAAGTGGATCGTGAGAAAACCGTTGAGATCGTAGAGTCCAGCATGGAAATGAAAATATAAATAATCGATGTTATGCTGAAGACAATGGACTGAGAAGGATAAAAGATACCTGGAAATCCTGTTAGAAAAACAGAGGCGGGTAACTTATAGAAACGCGAGAAATTCACCAGCTTAAGGTGGGGGATCGAGTGATTAATGAGATAAGGGTGGCTGATCAATGTAAATTGACAGCACGGGGGTCAGTGCACAAAGGAAAGCTTTTTGGTGTATGGTGGCGAATTGAAGCAAATAAGTTATAAATTTTATTGCCGAGAGTGGTCTGCTTCCATACCAAAAACAGACGGAGTGACCAGAATGACACCGATAAATGTTATCAGTGTGGAAAGTATGTATCGTTAGAATAGTATTCTGGCTTTATCCCAGTTATTCTGGTGCCGATGGATCTGGAAGAAGCGCTCAGGTTTCCAATGTGTATTACAATAAAAGATGGAAGACCTCAATCCTTATGGCATGATTTGTCTTGGCAAAAAAGTCCTGATCAGTGAATTAACAGTACTACTATGATATGGGCGCATAAAATGAAGGACGTAGAATACGATAGACTTAAGGAATCACGTGGTGGGGGTACAAGTATGGCAGTTCTACTTGAAGAGGTGATTTGTAATTAAACTCTCCCCCCTCTCCCCCCTCTCTATCTCCTATTCCCACACTTTATCAATTCTGGTGTGTCCCAAGTTTCGGTATGCCTTACACATTCTTCTGTGTACATCAACGTCACATCAAACAATGTCTGCTGCTACAGAGTTGACTCACCCTTTATTCTTCCCTAACCGTCCACATACAAGCAGCATCTACATGCAGTCTAGACATCTCATACCAAACCTGCATTGTGTCCCTAAACAGGGACCTCGAAAATAATTTTTCTAACTGGGTCATATCAAAATCTATATTTCAACTATACAAAGACACAACCAGTGACCATGTCAAGGAAACGCTCTTGAATCCAGCGACCTTTTACCATAAACGTTGCTCAATTCAAACTTTCAGTGTTTCTACAGATTTTGTATCTCTCGCGGACATCTTGCAACCACAACACAGAAAATAGTGCCTGTGAAACGTGGCCGTTTATTTTGGAGACAGAAAATGCTTCAGCTGTCAACAGTTGCTTATCTTTATATATAAAAGAGAGGTTGTGTGCTGTCTGTCTCCTACGATTTAGATTCCTAACTACTCCCACATTTTGCGGTGCAGTTTAACCAAAACCGGGCATCTTATAGTCGTGATTCATATCGAGCCCTTCTGAGTATTAGCGCGCGTCTACGATGAGTCTACGATTTAAAAACAAATTTACCATCAATTTTTCCCATTTTTAATGCATTTTTGGCATATATAAGGGAAGTAACTCTCTAAAAATTTATTAAATCTCAGAACGTAAAAAGCTACAGTAACACCCCCCCCCTTGTGGTTAGCCATATTGAGATGGCTATTATACTTTACATCTCTAAAAATGCCTATATAGTTATTTCCCTTACAAACCCGAGCAACGCCGGGCGATACTGCTAGTTCTCTATAATATAATACCCACAATGAAATACTTCTTCTACATCTGGGACGCTACACATGCGGCAAAGAAGCCTATGCATCATCCGACTAATTGCCATTAAAGTGATCACCAACACACTCCAATCTCCGTCTCACGGGCGCGCCGCTGTCTCCGTGCTCCACTCTTCCTCTTGCTACTTATACTGGTCTCTGTTCTTCAATGATGGTTTCTCGCACTCATCAGATTAGATTCGCATTCACCAGCATTTCCATTCCTTCCTCTCTAAATGACATCCCTCCGGAATTCCTTTCCAGCCCGTGATTTTTTTCCCCCCTCAGCGGAACGTATAGTTGTTCAGGAATATTAATCGCGTATATCCGATCAATATCAGGGGGCTTGTGAAAACTATTCATTCTGTCCCTTTATGAAGAAAGAAAAAAAGTTACCACCACTACCACCAATACCTCTCCTATAAACCCCACCTCACTACAACCACTACTACTACTACTACTACTACTACTACTACTACTACTACTACTACTACTACTACTACTACTACTACTACCGCGATTGCTGCCACCACAATCACCATCACCACAACATCGCTACCGCTACCACCACCGCCACCACCACCACCACCACAACTACCACCACCACCACACCACCACCACACCAACACCACCACCACCACCACCACCACAATATTACTTCCATCATTTTACTCTTAGACAAAATCCAAGATTTTTCATATATGACAAAAGTTTCTGAAATACTGACAAAGACAACCACAACAACAGCAACAACAGCAACAACAACAACAACAACCTTTTATTCTAGTAATTATGCATAATATTCATGAAAGAAAACCATGAATAAACCTCTTTTTTTTCGTTTTTGGTGTTATGTTATTATTTATACATATATATATATATATATATATATCATATGTATATATTACTTACAATATATAAATTATAAACAGATTTGTTGAGAATTGGAAAAATAATTTTCTGAAATTTATATCTCTTCTCAACATTACAAGGTGTATAAACGAATCTGTTACCGCATATCTGGCTGGAGTGCACCGTTGTTCTAATTCGTTTGAAGTGTTCTTCTTTACGGTAACACATACCCCAGCGGAACCTATACGTCTCCACATAAAGAAAGCCTTCTTGGAAAATAAAGTGGCATGCTTTTCTCACACATCAAACAATATTCTTCACCAAATTAACATTTTTTTCTACCTCAATTGCATCCAATACGTTGTGAGCCGAATACGAAAAATAATAATAATAATAATAATAATAATAATAATAATAATAATGATAATAATAATAATAATGATAATAATAATAATAATAATAATGATGATGATGATGATGATGATGATGATGATGATGATAATAATAATAATAATAATAATAATAATAATAATATTAA
>NC_043006.1:60000-75000 GCF_006345805.1 Octopus sinensis | reverse complement strand
CTAATCTTCAGTCGGAACCGGATCATCTTAGCAATTTCGGCTGTTTAATCTCGAATATATATATATATATATATATATATATATATATATATGAGGTTGGCGCGGGTGGTCCTGTCCAACCTTCCCTTGAGCACATCCCTTATGCCATTGAACGCCTTCCATCCGGCCCTTACTCTCTGTGAGATCTCCTTTTTGATATCTCGGCACATATTCACTTCCTGTCCCAGGTAGACATATTCCTTTACCTCCTCTATTTCATCACTGCCGATCACCATTCGACCTGTTGGTACGTTGTCTGACCGCATGAACTTTGTTTTCATGCGGTTCATCTTGAAACCTACTGCAGAGCTTTTGATGTCGAGCTCCGTCAGCATGGTCTGAAGCTGATCCATGTTTTCAGCGATGAGTACGATGTCGTCAGCGAAACGGAGGTGAGTGAGGAGCTCGCCATTGATGCTGACATCACCTTGCCATTCGATGCCTCTGATGATCTGTTCGAGACATGCAGTGAAAAGTTTTGGGAGATTGTATCTCCTTGCTTCACTCCCTTCTCGACCGGCACTCGTATGGGTGATGACAGTAGAGCTATGTCGGTGGTGCATCCGGAATTTGCCTCTCTGAGCAGCTGCACATATTGCGCTTCGATTCCTTGCCTCTGCAGCGAGTTCAGCACTGCGTTGGTTTCGACGCTATCGAAGGCCTTCTCATAATCTATAAACGCAACGCAAAGAGGCAGCTTGTACTCATTTGCTCGCTCAAGCAGTTGCGTTAGAGCAAATATATGGTCCATTGTGCTGTAGTTCTGCCTGCAATGTTATATGGTAGTGAAACATGGGCTACCACAAAGAGAGAAGAGCAAAGACTGATAACGGCTCAAAGAGCCATGGAAAGGTCAATGCTTGGTATCTCGTTGAGAGAGCACATAAATAGCAACATCATCAGAAAGAAGTCCGGCGTGAGAGATGTCATCGCAGAGTATACCCGCAGCAAGTACAGATGGGCTGGACACGTCGCCCGGCTCACCGATAATCGGTGGACGCACGTAGTTGTCGAGTGGTACCCGCGTGAGCGGAAAAGACCACCCGGAAGACCTCCACGACGGTGGAGTGACGATTTCAAGAGGACGATTGGGATCACGTGGATGAGAAAGGCGCGATCCAGAGAGGAGTGGACAGCGTGCTGTGACCAGCGATGTCAAATGGACGCCTGACGGACTGGTCGGTCAAAGTGATCAAAGTGGTATATATATATATATATATATATATATATATATATACTTTATTATTAAAGCTGCAAAATCATCACAAAAATATCACAACTTTAGATTACACTTTTGAGTTTCAGTCACAAATGTCCGACGAACGGGAATGCGAACCTCTGAGTAGCAGTTTTTTTGTGATATTTTTGTGATGTTTTTGCAGCTTTAATAATAAAGTATATTACTCTGCCACAGACTTTTATACATTTACTAGCAGTATCGCCCGGCGTTGCTCGGGTTTGTAAGGGAAATAATTATATAAGCATTTTTAGAGATGTAAAGTATAATAGCCATCTCAATATGGCTAACCACAAAGGGGGAGGGGTGTTACTGTAGCTTTTTACGTTCTGAGATTTAATAATAAATTTTAGAAAGTTACTTCCCTTATATATGTCAAAAATGGATTAAAAATGGGAAAAATTGATGGTAAATTTTTTTTAAAATCGTAGACTGATCGTAGACGCGCGCTAATACCCAGACGGTCTCGATATGAATCACGACTATAAGATACCCGGTTTTGGTTAAACTGCACCGCAAAATGTGGGAGTAGTTAGGAATCTAAATCGTAGGAGACAGACACACAACCTCACTTTTATATATAAAGATTTCCTCTATTTACATAATATTGAGGTCTCTTTCTTTCTTTTGTTATCTTACTGTTTTTACCAATATACATAGATATATATAAATATATATATATAGTTACAGAGATGTACTTGCATAGCAAGTGACTTGATCTGAGATTGTGTGCTGGAACGAAAACAGTTGCAGCGTTGAAGGTGTTTATAAGCCATTTAAGAAACACACAAAAACCGTTAGATTCACTTCAACATTTAAATTTAATTTGTCAAAATATTTTCGTCGCTTTGAGACCGCGACCTGTTAGCACGATATTTTTGTCAGTGAACAGGTCGCGGTCTGAAAGCGACAAAAATATTTTGGCAAATTAAATTTAAATGTTGAAGTGAATGTAACGGTTTTTGTGTGTTTCTTAAATGGCTTACAAACACCTTCCACGCTGCAATATATATATACACACATATATATATATGTATGTATGTATGTATGTATGTGTGTATATGTGTATGCATGTATGTGTGTGTGTGAGCGTGTCTGTGCTTGTGATTGTCCTCCACCACTGCTTGACAACGAATGTTGGTTTGTTTACATCCCTGTCACCTAGTGGTTTGACAAAGGAAACAGATAGAATAAGTACAATGCTTACAAAAATAAAACTGGAGTTGATTCATTAAACTACAATTCTTCAAGGCATTGCCCCAGCATGGCCACAGACCAATGGCTGGAAAAAGCAGAAGAATAAAAGAATACATTCTCTGCTTTGGTCTTATGTTCAAGGCATGAGAAAGCTTGAGTTTACATGAGAAGGCCTAACAGACCTGGTAGAAACAGCAGCAAATCTCCCTCAAATCACACCTTACTGTCTTATGTATGTATATATATATGAGCCAATGAGGGGGACCTCTACATGGTAGCTAGACCTGGTAGAAATAGCAGCCAAATTTCCCCCAAATCACACCTTACTGTCTTATCTATGTATATATGTATGTATGAGCCTATGAGGGAGACCCCTACATGGCAGCTAGACATGGTAGAAATAGCAGCCAAATCTCCCTCAAATCACACCTTACTGTCTTATCTTTCTGCTACTTGGATATAGGTCTTATATTCGTCGTAAAAAAACTTTCCTGTCACACACTCACGCACACACACACACACGCACCCTCACACACACACACACACGCACACACACACACACACACACACACACGCACGTTAGCTTATAATTTTATTTATATATTTGCGCGTCTATGTGTGGAAAGAGGAAGTGGGAGGCAGAGTGAAAGAATCACTCACTACAGTAAGTGAATTAGTTTCATTTTATTCGTTGCCCACTGTGTGTGTGCGTTTGCGTGTGGTGTAAACCAGACTAAGAAAAGCATTTGACACACACACCAGAATGTGAGTTTTCTGTAAATTTTGCTTAATTGGAGTTTAAATTTTAAAAACTGGACCTGGCATGACGCGATGCATTGTACTCTTAAAAATGCAAGGTAAATTGTAATTGAAGAAATCCTATATTGTAGATTTGTATAACTCCCAAAGGGAGGCAGATAAAATCTGCCTTTTATAATAAGAGATATATTTATACATATTATATATATATATCTATGTGTATATATATCTATGTGTATATATATAATATATATATATATATATATATATATATATATATATATATATGCATGTGTATGTGTGTATGAATGCGTGTGTATGTGTGTTTATCTGTATATATTTCCATTCATATGCGTTAACTACAGCATTAGAGTGGATTAGCAATGTAGGTGTTTCCTAACACCCTAGTCACGTTTAGTAACAATTATAATTCTCTGTTTTGGTGAAACATTGCGAACTGCTGTTTATATTAATTTTATATATACGCATTAGCGAATCGCTAAATCATCCAATAATTTGAATGACGGAAACATAAATACTAATGGCGAAGCGAGTCCGGAAAGATCTAAGCAATCGAGTGATCTTAACTGATGAGGCAACAGATATTGCCGAAACTGACGTCAGTGTTATGAATTCTCTATTGGCGCTTTTCGGACGATTATGGTCTCTGTTGGTGTCTATGTCTTCATTCAGGTGCTTTAACAACAGCATTGGAGCGATTTAGTTCTAATTTCCATCAATGTAGGTGTTTCCTAACACCCGAGTCACATTTGGTGACAATTATAATTCCTCTTGCAAACATTGCAAACTGCTGCTTATATTAATTTCATCAGGGTAGCAAAAAATTCAATAGAAATTTTTTCGCCACCAGCGGTCTAGTGAGAAAGAAAAAAATAGTCAACAGACTATATAATGTACATTCAACAATAATATTAAGGAATGGCCTTAATAGGCCATTCAACTCACTAAAACGAGCAGCCAAACTCAAACCGCTAAATAGTAGTAATTTAGAAATCGAAGGAAAATTAAAAACATTTACCCTTATCATCTTTGGACTATGCATCGTTTCGACGTACTTTTTGGCAAACCTGCTTAATTAAATTAAATTTAAATTAATCAAGTCAATTTACCACTGGCCCGTCTCATCGGCAAAGAAGCCAGGGGAATATATATTCCACGAGGCAACAGCATCGATGCCTTGGGAATATATACTCTAAATTTTCAAAATCTACCGTCATCGCGCCAACTTATCAGCAGCAAATATTATATATATATATATATATATATATATATATATTATATATATATATATATATATATATATATATATATATATAACAATGTGTGTGTGTTCTAATTTTTAATTATATAAGCCTTCCACTGAGGAGAGAGCAGATTTCTAACAAAGACACATGGTTCCATCTTTTGGATGTACTTAACGGAGACAAACTCACATTTGAAACTTGAGAAAAGTCTTGCGTATTTTTACTCACGAATCAGCCGGTTGTAACGTACGAATTCCAGTTTATCCAGATTCTCCTTTAAGCATTTACTAACAAAACCTAATGCTCCAATTACTATTGGTATGAATATGAATACGTAGTCTGGAAGTAGAAGCTGGAGGTTCCGATGCAGTTGTCCATAGATACACTCCTTGTCTTTGATTTTCAAAGAGATTTTTATAACTGTAGGGCTGCTGACCTCTATGATGGCACATACCTTTGCCCCTCTGTCCCAAACAACAATATACGGCCTGCTTTGTTTACAATTGTCAGAAGTTTTGCTGGGAATATTCTACCAGTATTCCCTGAGTTGGTGTTTATGAGGGATATTCTAAGTTTATTTCAGGACAGTCTTTTTTACGGGTGGCATTGTAAATTGTTTTATCGACAACATCGTGCCGCATAGAGAGGTAGTACCGTGACAACATTTTAGGACAGCTGCTAATCACATGCGTGATGTCTTCCACAGAAACATGACATAGCGTACATATGCGGTTGCACCTTGGGGTTACAAGAGCGTCACTGTCTCTCTTGTTCACCAAGTACCTTGTGGCACTCACCTGTTCCTGGATTGCAAACGCATAGCCTTCAAAGTGTGATGTGATTTAGTAGTCTTGTGTCCGAGAGAGGCTTCACTTCGTGTCAATTCTACTGTCTTCTTCAAGCTTCTGGACAACATACCCATGTATAATTTTTTTTTTGTATGCTGAATGTTTTCCATCCAGATCTTCTCTCGGGTAAGAGAGCCCAGCTGTTTTGGGCCTGCACAGCAAATCATCAGAAAGAGAGTGCTTCTTGTGGAGTTCACTGCCAACTCATACAATGTTGCTCACCTCACTTTTCAGGACTACATTTATATATTTATTTTTACTGCTGTTATTTATCAGGTGCTGCCTGAAGGGATACTATACAGCATTCGAAGGCCGTCTGCACTGATTTCAGGCCTCTATCACCTTCATTTCCTGTTAGATAGAGCCTGTCAACATTACTGTGTCTGTGGAAGTTCCCAGTTGCTGTCAGGATTTTGCGGGTCTTGACATCTATGGAGTGGATTTCCTCTACAGACCAATCAAGTATCCCAACTGCTGGGATCAGCTCTGGTACTGCAAATGCATTGTGGGATATTGTTTTGCTATATGTATGTATGTATGTATGTATGTATGTATGTATGTATGTATGTATGTATGTATGTATGTATGTATGTATGGATGGATGGATCTATGCGTTTGTATGTATGTATTGTTACAGGCATTCTGACCAAGTTCCCAATTGTCGTCATGGTAGTGTAAAATTTATGGTGAAATTTGTTCCTCAATGTCACAGATCAGCTGCTGGGAAAGGCTGGATAAGTTAAGGCTATATTTCCTAGAGTGTGACAGGAAACATATGCCGTTATATACGTCTGGAACATTCTGGGAAGACTTGCACTAAACTTTGGCCCCGAACAGATCATCACCGCATGGTGCCAAATATCAAATCCTCACCGTCCAGTTTTAGGATAAGGTCGACAACTTTTCAACATTCTACCGAAACAGTTAAGAGGCCTACATGATGTGGGTGTAAATGTCTTCAAAAAGCGACTGCACTTTCTACTGTCTAGAATTCTAGTTGAGCCTACATTATGGCGAAGAACACAACTGAGGGCAACAACTTCGAAATCATTCATCAAATGCCTACCGCAAAAGGAGGATCTGTAAAAGCGTAGCAACACCAAGAGCGTGCCCCAGCATGGCCACAGCTTACGGGCTGAACCAAGTAAAAGATAAAGATATAACACAATCTCTTGATACCCTTGATTCTTACCTCACATTCGTTCATTTGGCATTTTCTGTTTGATCAATGATGCATGTAGAAAATGTTTCCCATAGGAAACCGATTACCCGATAGGATCCAGTGGGTAACATCCACGAATGCATAATCCCATATCCTCTTCCTTCCCCCTTATTCGCGATCAGTGTCTCATAGAACAGCGGATTACAAGAAGAAGAAAAAAAACACGTTGCAGTTTCAATCTTCTTGGAGATTCCTTCTCTTTCCAAAGTGGTTCTCTCTTCACTCTCTCTCTCTCTCTCTCTGCAAATATTTACAGCAAAAATATTTGTGTTCAAAAATAGTGAAATATTTATCGGTTGAGTAAATGGAATGGTAATGTTGAATAGGAAACATAACGTGACAGAAATTGTTTGTTTGAAGTAAGGTTGGTGAAACAGTGGCGTAATCAGTGTGGGAAATGGTTTTGGAAGCCATTTAGATAAAGCAGACGATAAAACAGCGAGTGCATGGCAGATGATATTTCGTACTCAGTTATCACCAACGCTGCCAATGATACTCTACTGCTACTACTACAACTACTACCACCACCACCACCACCACCACCGCCGCCGCCGCTGCCGCTGCCGCTGCCGCTACCGCTGCCGCAGCCGCCGCCGCCACCACCACACCACCACCACCACCACCACCACCACCACCACCACCACCACCACTACTACTACTACTACTACTACTACTACTACTACTACTAATAACAATAATAATGATACTGCTACTACAATTGCTGTTGTTGCTGCTTATGTGATGATCTAGACAAAAAATGTGTGTGTGTGTGTTTGTAAGCACATGTGCATATATATATGTGTGTGAGTGTATGTATGTGTATGCGTGTGTGTGTGTGTGTGTGTGTGTACGTGTGTGTGTTCAGTGATGCAATCATGGAAAATGGAACTCAAAACATGGGTATATATATATATATAATATATATATATATATATATATATATATATATATATAATATATATATATCCTTAGTATTTAGTAGAAGCGCAACAGACTTAGTCTTTGAGTCACGCTGTTGCTTCTGGTATAGATTGGGTGTCCCAAAATTAAGGCAACCAACTTTTTTCAATTTTGCCAAAGTAAAATGTTGTTATATTTCGGACCCGAGCGTTGCAATATAATGGTAAAGGAAACACAATTATGACACTACCATATTTATTCGATATGACCACCAATGTTTCGAATCACAGCCATAAGTCTAGCTGCGAATGCTTCACACACGGAACGCAGCTGTTCTTGCGAAATCGAAGCCCATTCCTGCTGCAGTTTTGCCTTCAGAGAGTCGAGCGAAGCATGAGAAGTGCTCGAGTCATTCGTCTCCAAAATGGACAAAGAGAAAAATCCAGCGGGTTGAGATCGGGGCTTCTTGAGGTCCATACATCCTTGCCTGTGAATGACGGAATGTTTTTTCTGAATCCAGTGTTGTGTCTGTTTGGAACTGTGGGATGGTGCCAAGTCCTGCTGGAGGCTCCACGGTGCTCCTTGAAAGTGCTCATTCTTCCATGGAATCAGTTCAGCTTCCAGAATGTCGCTAATGTATCGCTGGGTGTTAATTGTTACAGCCGAGAACACAAAGACGAAGAGAGACCTTCCAGTGGCTGTCACAGCCACCCAAACCATAACTGACTGGATTTTGACGTCGGTTTACCCTCGACGGATCTCGATACACTCCAAAGTCGCTCATTCTGGTGGTTTACTGTTTGTTCGATGTCGAATTTCTTTTCATCAGTAAACACCAGGCTGGCAGCGTGCCATCTACAATCTGACACAGAATAAGACGACTTCTCTCCAGCCTCATGGCCTTATAAAGCTGCGCGAGCTTATGACAGCAGATCATCTTGCAGAGGCGTATATTGAGATCCTCGTTCAGTGCTTGATACATCGATGTTCTGCTTATTTTTGCCGAGGCAGCCAGTTTTCTGGCGGGGCGATGAGTCATCGATGCTTTGTCAGTATTGTGCTTGAAGTGTAGGTGTGCGGTTGTGCACTAAGTTCACATATTCCATTCATCTTCATAATGCCAAGAAACTGTAGAAACATCGCAAACAGCTTTTGCTATATATGGAAAATATGGAAAATATTGAGACAATCGACGAAAAATATCTGTAATAAAACTCTAATTTATAAATGTAAATTTTTATTAAAACAAAACATGCAGGTGAAGTAAATTTCGTGGTGTGAAGAATCAACACAACACAACGTGTAGATGAAGTGAAACACAACACAACGTGCGGTTGTCATGGTAACAAGCTGTTCATGCCTTGCTGTCTGTTGATTGGCTAAAATCAACCAAATTTCTCCAATTTTAATTCCAAATAACATCAGATTCTTTAATGTACGAGATAAAGTAATTGGTTGATCGTAATCAAAATTCAGAACTGCATCGATACACCAAAATTAAAAGGAATCGGGACAAAATTAAAGGGGGTTCATTTTGCGAATGAAACAAACTAGATCCGTATCCCTGTTGGGTGAAGTAGCGAGCCATGAGTTGGGACAGTGTCTCGAAGTCATGGTCGTCGCTACAGAGCCGGCGGAGACGGAGGTACTGAGAGTAAGGGGTGGACAGTTTGGTGTGGGTAGGATGTAAGGAGAAGTTAAAATTGGAACGTGAGTGCGTGCGTTTGTAGTGAGTGGAGGAGGTAAGAGAGGAGTGGTGGATAGTGACAGAAATGTCGAAGTTGATGGAGGTGTGTTGGGGACAGAAGAAGAGAAGTCGAGGGTGGAGTAGGACAGGACAAAAGAGAGGAAGCAGTCAAGATGTTCGCGGGAGAGAGTGTGGTTGCGCCGATGCGGTTGTCAGTGTATAGACCACAGAGCTCAGTGAACTGTGAGAATATTTAGACCTCAACACAGCCGATGAACAGGTTCGCATAGTTACGACCTATTCTCTTTCCTATGGCCACTCCCGAGACCTGGTAATAAAATTCACTCACGAACGAGAAGCAATTAAGAGAGGGGACGGGTTCACCCAAACAGAGGAAGATAGAGGTATCAAGCTGAGGAAGAAGACGAGGATAGGAGCAAATGTTTTAAAGCAAGGAAACTTTCATTGTGAAGGATAACGATTTGATATTAGGGGTGAACAGGAATCTGAAGGGAGCGAGAGGAAAGGAGAAATAATTGAAAAGATGAAGAGCATGGTTAGTGCGATGAATGTGTGAGGGGAGAGAAGCCACAAGGAGAGCGAGGACAAGGTCGAGATATTTGGAGATGAGTTCGATGGGGCAGCCGCTGGTGGAAACAATTGGGCGGAGTCTTGAAAGGAAGTAAATGGTGGGGGTGCGTGAGGTACGACAATGAGGTTGGAGACGGTGGAGAGTAGAAGAGAGCAGGAAATATGATCGTGAATAATAGAAGAAACAATTTGTTGATAGTGTGACGTGGGGTTGGAGGGTAGAGAGCGATGAAGGAGGTGACTAGGAGTTGGCGGAGCGCCTCAGACTTGCAGTAGTCTACACACCACACAAACACAGCTCCACCTTTGTTAGCCGGTTCAATGAATGATGTCTTGACGGCATCGGAAGCAGAGCAGCGCAGAGAGTTCGGCTCGGGAGATGATGATGATGATCATCACCATGGTCGTGATGATTATGATCGATGATGATGAAGTACGAAGACGAACACAGTGATTGTCAAGGTAATAATAGTTCTGTGCATTTCGATTGTTCTGGAATGATTATTAAGTTTTGATTTCAGCCAATGGAAATAAATAGCAACCGCAACTGAAGCGTGAAAATGGCAGACTCAGCAGACATTTTGTTGTCGCTTGAATATAAATACAATGCAGTGATTTAAGGTTCATTTCAGATCGACGAGAACGACACAAGAGGTTTATGTTATTGACTTTTTAGAGTCTAGGCTTGCTTTTGTTAGGCGCAGGCATGATGGTGTGACTACGAAAGTCTGTTCGAAACCACGGTTGAAGTTCGATCACTCTTTGATATATATATATATATAAAATAATATGTTACATTTACTCAATAGTCAAGATAAAACTCTGAGTTTCAGATGCCGAAGTGGAAATCCACAACACCATCTTTTCGGTTATCTGGCCATCTGAAAAACGTTATGAAAAATACCGTTATATAAAGGGAAATTACTGTATTATAATTCTGCTCGCGAACCCACGTGCGTACTTATACGTCACTATGAAAACGTACACATCTTCACTCGCATTTTTCGCCAAATATATACGCATATATATACAAACTTATACACACACACATGCGTACCGTAAAAGTTCATACATACGTCTATATACGCACAAGCACAAGAAAAACCATGGTCAAAGGTAACAGAAAAAAACAAGGAAGTATACAAAGCATAAAAACCACGTTCATATACGGACATGCCCCTATGCACTCATACACACACAAGCCCATATATGTACATACCCGCACATATTTATATACGCATACATACACACGCATATACAAAAAATGAATATACATATATCCCCCCCGCCAAAAAAAATTGGAAAAATACTAAGTAAAAACGTCTATATATATATATGTGCATTGTTATGCCCGCACACACGCACACATCTAAAACTGCCCACTCATACATATTCACACACATTTAAAAATGAATCTATATACACGTCTATATAGGCACAGGAAAAAATGCAGGATAGAAGAGTACAGAAAAAATTATTATGTGTCAAAATATAAAAATATATGAAATAATAAAAGGTATAATGAGATAAAAAAACTTTTGGGGACATAATATAGAAAGCAAGTTCTATCTGTTTTCTTTGGGGACCAAAAACGTAACATAAATTTAGTCACATATGGGCATGATCCGAAACGTTCTGTCCTTGAGTTTAGACATGTAGTAGGGTCTAAGCTGCTTTAACCATGGTTTTTCTTGTGCTTGTGCGTATATAGACGTATGTATGAACTTTTACGGTACGCATGTGTGTGTGTATGAGTTTGTATATATATATGCGTATATATTTGGCGAAAAATGCGAGTGAAGATGTGTACGTTTTCATAGTGACGTATAAGTACGCACGTGGGTTCGCGAGCAGAATTATAATACAGTAAATTCCCTTTATATAACGGTGTTTTTTCATAACGTTTTTCAGATGGTCAGATAACCGAAAAGATGGTGTTGTGGATTTCCACTTCGGCATCTGAAACTCAGAGTTTTATCTTGACTATCGAGTAATGTAACATATTATTTTATAGATAAATTTCCTCTATTTACATAATATTGAGGTCTCTTTCTTTCTTTTGTTATCTTACCGTTTTTACCAATATATATATATATATAAAAGAGTGATCATCATCATCATCATCATCATCATCATTTAGCGTCCGCTTTCCATGCTAGCATGGGTTGGACTATATATATATATATATATATATATATATATATATTTGTTGGTATCCTTTTGTCTCGGGAGACAATGGAGTTGCGCATAAACTAATCCAGTCTGGTTTTTACATTTCATGTCCCCTCCAGTTTTGCGCAGGCCTGGGCTAGATGTAAAATAATCCTGGGTAGCCCAATCGTCAGGATTCCTCTTTCGACCTTGCTGACGTAGTCTAAAGGAGTGCAGAGCACTACGCTTGGCACCAGCTTGGTCGCAGGAACTACCGGAAGAGAGTCTAGTCGAACACTAAACCGCCTATGGAGTTCCACTCCGGATTTCTTTGAAGGTTATCTCCTTTCCGTAACCCTGGATAGGGGCCAATACCGGGTACTGTCAGCAGGAGCCAGCTGAGCCCGGGACTCGTGTCAAGCAGGGTCGTCACTCCCTGAAGTAGTGAAGAAAATCGCTACCCACTACCTATATATATATATATATATATATATATATATATATATATATATATATATATATATATATATAATAGTAAAATATATGCAATTGAAAAATACAAAATATGATTTAAATATAAATAATATATACATAAAAGTAAAAATATACATATAAGAAAAATATATATACATATTTACAGATATTTTGTTGGATGGCCGTTGACTGTCCTGGAGTTTCTCTGCCCTTTGACGGGTGTTATTTTTCATCTCACAGGGTGTCCAAACAACACCCTCCTCACTAAGCAAGCTTGGTGGGGTTTCCAGTTTAGTTACCGACGACCCGACCATGCGACAGGTTGTACTGGATTACATGTTACCAGTACCACTCAAGCTACCTGACATATTTTTAGATTGCATATCTATTACTTTTTTATATTTATATATATATTATTTATATTCAATTCTTATTTGCATTCCCAAATCACATATCGTACTTTTTCTTATGTATGAATGAGCTACTCCGCGTCGGTCACCAGAGTGATATTTGATCACTTTATAGAGTGTTTGAGTGTCAGTTTGGTGTCTGAAATGAGATAGCTTACCTCATGGGCAGATAGAAGCTCTTTAATCATGGTTGGTAATCTACCTTGGAGAAGGAAATCTCCGAAATAAAACCGGAGGCCTTGGAAGTTCCTGGTTTTGTCAATTTTCATGTCACATCGGCGAAAGTCTTCTTGGGCCAATAGGTGGAGGTAGTGCAGTGCAAGCTACACCCACTGAAAATTATTCATCTGCACAGGTATTTCCTGTACACCAAATCTTAGAAAATCATTGAATTGGTTGGTTGGCAGAAACCTAAAAATGCACTTGTAACTAACTCTAAAATGTCAAACAGATTCAGTAAATGTCAAAAAAGACTTGGGAACGTCAGGGGAACAAGTTTGGCTTTCATCGAAACCCAGAGTCTCCCCTAGGCCATTATCACACTTGCCCTCTACCAGCCCTCTATAGTACGCCGAGGCGGTACCCCCTCCGCCGGCATTGCTCGTTCGGGAGAGAACCACAAGCGCCCATCGACACTCTGCTTGCCAAGCTCCCAGTATTCCAATTCACCAAAAGAAGTGAACCTGGGAAATAGCGCATCAACGAACTACCTCACTTACTCAGACTGCTGCCATTTATATGTAATGGCCCAGTCCATTCTCACCAATGGGCGTCGTACTCTCGTACAACATCTCCCCTTTTCGTGTTCCAAGGAATAAATATAAGATATATATATATATATATATATATATATATATATATATCTATATATATATATATAAGAAAATAGTAAAGTGTGAAAAAACGACAGAAGGCTTAAATGTTAAAAATATATATATTTGTGTCAAAATGTCTGGAGAATATTGGAAAAATTTTTTTTTCCTTTCCTTAAAATGACATAATTTAAAAATTTTTAAAGAAATTAACGGTTTCGCGTGTAGCTTTTCAAATTCTTGTGACGTTATGTTTATATTGCATGGAATTATCGTTGTTTTATTTCCAGGAGATTTCTAAATAAGGGGAGGTAGTGAGTGATTTTTTCCGGTGTAGGGGAGATAATCGCTTAAAAATTTTTTTTCCCTTTTCCTTGTTAATTTCTCTGTGTCAGTATGTTCGGATGGTTGAGTCTGGGTTTGTACTTTTCAATGAAGAATGTTTCCTTGTTCAGTCTCATTTGTGTTGATGATCCGAAAGCACATTGGTAAAATGGGAAGATTAAAAATTGTGGCAGTAGTTGCTTTGCACATTTCTCAATGTGCTCACTAAAAGGTATCATTCTATATTCTGGGAATGCAATCTGTTGTCGATGCAGTGTGCATCTACACGCGAAACCGGTAATTTCTTTAAAAATTTTTAAAATTATGTCATTTTAAGGAAAGGGAAAAAAATTTTTTCCAATATTCTCCAGACATTTTGACACAAATATATATATTTTTTAACATTTAAGCCTTCTGTCGTTTTTTCACACTTTACTATTTTCTTATATATTCACCCCGTGCTTACCAAACAACTTTCTTAACTATATATATATAATATATATATATATATATAACTATATATATATATATATATATATATATAGAGAGGAGAGAGAGAGAGAGAGAGAGAGAGAGTGAACTGCACCTAATCCGTGCTCGGAAGCATCTGACGCTACAACGATCTCCATTTCGGGATCGTAATGTGCTAACGACAAGTCTGAGATAAGAATTTTTTTTATTTCTTCAAAAGTGTTCTGGCATTTAGTGGACCAATTCCACCTTACTCCTTTTTTAAATAAGTTTTTCAATGGAGTACTTGTGCATATTAGGAATGTAGCTTTGATAATAGGTTGCCAATCCAAGAAATGCTTGTAAAGTTGGAGTATTTGTCGGCGCAGGCATATTTCTTATTGCATCTTCCCTGGACGAGTCCAGACATCAACCACATTTATCAATTATTTTCCTTTAGTACTTGATTTGGGGTAGAAGGAGTTCGCATTTTTCTTCACTCAAAGTGAACCCAAAAGCTTTAATTTTCTTGAGCACAGCTTTTATATGTTCCACATGCTGTTCACGAGAATTACTCTTTTGTCCAATATTGTCCAAGTACAAATATTGTCCAAGTACAGGATTGAAAATTCAT
>NC_043006.1:52500-55000 GCF_006345805.1 Octopus sinensis | reverse complement strand
GGCGGAATTTGAACTCGGAACGTAACGACAGACGAGTGCGGCTACGCATTTCGTCCGGCGTGCTAACGTTTCTGCCAGCTCGCCGCCTTAATGTCTTGTACTATAGCCTTGGGTCAACTAAATCCTTATGATTGAAATTTAGTTGAAATCAACTGCGAGCTGACAGGGCAAAATGCTTCGTGGTATTTCGTCCGTCCTTGCGTTCTTAGTTCTAATTCCACCGATTGGTTGACTTTTCTTTTCATTCTTTCGGAGCCTATAACATAAGTACCAGTTGAGCACTGGGGTCAACATAATCGACTTACTCCCTAAATTGCTGGCCTTGTGCCAAAATTTGAAACCAATATAGTGACTTAGTACGACGGCGAGCTGGCAGAATTGTTAGCATGTCCGGCAAAATGCATAGCAGCATTTCGTCCATCATGACGTTCCGAGTTCTAATTCCACTAAGGTTGATTCCTTTCATTTTTTCGGGGTCGATAAAATAAGTCCCAGTTGAGCACTGGGGGTCAATGTAATGTAATCGACAAGCACTCTCCCCGGAAATCTCAGGCCTTGTGCTTATAATAGAAAGGAATATTTGCGCAGTAGCAGCCCGTCAGAGACACTGTTTCAGTTCTTGAATTCATTCCTTCGCACGGTTTAACACCAACTCTTAACGCTGGGATGCCTTTGGTGAAGTCTATACTGTTACAAACGTTGGGCCAATCTCTAATGTGAGGATAACTTTTTTTCTTTTTCCTTTTCTCCCCCCCCCCCCCCACCAGTCTTGGAAGGAGGACCTGAGACTGCTCTTCCTTCTTTCATTAAACCATTAAGAAATGACAGCAAAGGCGTAGAAAGAACATACTAAACACATCTTTGTCAAGAATATGACAATATGTATTGTATTTGATTAGCATAATTTACGGCAGTACTTCATGTCGCATCTTCATAGACATATGTATTATTTTTATATATTTCTTGAACCATTCGTATCATCGTCAACGAAACCTTTAGAGTGCTCGTCTAGATAGTGAGTTATTTGTCAAATTCATGGGCAGTAATTTAGGAGACTTCCTGATGAAAATGTTGATGCAATCAAGAGAACCTGAATCTTATGGAGTTCAAGGAATGGAACAATGGTATAAATATGTAGGATTGAGAATAGAAAAATGGCGCTATTGTTGTTGTTGTTCTCTAGTAGCCCACCCATCTCAGGAAGATTACTCCCTTCCTCGCATCACCATCTGCGAAATAGAGCTGAAGGCAGTTCACCAGCCCAGCTATCTGGAGCATATCACTTCTGATGCTGACACAAACATGATATAAAGAGAAACTTTCCTTTGAACCCAAGGCTAAGTTCACCTTGCAACCCTTGCGACCGAGTCTGCCGGTCCCGTATTGATCTCAGCCACCAGTGAAACTTCTGTCGATGGAGGGGAGCTCCTTTCAGAAATGTTCTTTCGCGAAACCAGGCCATGATGATGATGATGATGATGATGATGACGACGACGGGGATGTTGTTGATGGTAGTGGTGGTGGTGGTGATGATGTTGAAGTATTGTTCCAAGTAAGCTCTGATCAAGTCGAACTATGACACGCAAGTAGTTAGGCGAACGACTCAGTGTGACCCACACATCTGTTTCTTTATTGCCACAATTCCGTATTTCCACCCAACTGAGAACCACAGCCCCATATTCTACACTCCAACATGCAGTGATGAGTTGTACGAAATGCAGAGCGACATAATGCATTCTCTCCAATCTATTTCCAATCTATTTCACGGGCATATGGCGTAGTGGTTAAGAGTGCGGGCGACTAACCCCAAGATTCCGAGTTCGATTCCAGGCAGTGACCTAATAATAATAATAATAAAAAAAAAATTAAAATAATAATAATGATAATAATATAATAATAATAATAATAGCATCGAAAAAATACCTTAGGAATGAGAACCCAGGTTCGAATTTTCTCCTAGACACCTGATGAAGGCTGGAGGGTACACAACAAACAAGGTGAGGACAAATATCCGTCAAAATGTAAATAATCTAAATAATGTGTGAAAGGAAGTGTTTGGCTCCAACACACGACGCACAATCTGGACCAGTAATCGTAACCATGGTCTTACGATAATAAGTGCAACGCTCTAACCATTAGGCCAAACGCCTTTACATACACATGCGCGCGCACACATATGCACACACACACACACACACGCACGCACACATACACACAAACGCACGCACACACCTACATACACACAGGCGCACATACAAATTTCTTATCCTGTTTGTACGTCTTGGAAATATATTTCTCTCTGACCAACTTACATCGCTTGACCATCAATTAATCCTTGAACATTCCATCTCCATATATTCAAATAAAAATAAATGCAAATAAAATAGCATAAGAATCGAAACCCGAAATTTAGGTGTTTTCGCTCAATAAACACTCACAACGCCCGGTCTGGGAATCGAAATCGCGATCCTACGACCGCGAGTCCGCTGCCCTAACCACT
>NC_043006.1:37500-47500 GCF_006345805.1 Octopus sinensis | reverse complement strand
CTCTCTCCTCCTCAGAATTTTCCAGGAATTATCCCCTTCTCGCACATTATACACACATATATATATATATATATACATACATATATATATATATATATATATATATATATATATATATATATATATATTATATATATATATATTCATAATAATAAAATGACAACAAAAGAAGGAGCCCTCGAATATAAAAATAGAGGAATAAATCACCTTCCGGACGACGTTATATATATATATATATAGAGAGAGAGAGAGAGAGAGAGAGAGGAGGAAAAGAAGGAAGGATTTCTTGCAAAAGTCTGAGGGAGGGGAGGAAGGTTTCCCTGGAAAAGCCTGAGGAGGGGTGAGTGGGAGTTCCTGGAAAATTTCGAGGAGGAGGGAGGGGAGCACGAACTTTCTGTGAACAGGAGAAAGGGGAGGAGGGGGTAAGGACTTCCTGGAAAAGTCCGAGGAGGGTGCTGTTAGAATGACAGGTTACAGGCAGAGAGAGGGGATACCATAGGGGTAATATGCCCTATCCATAAGGGAGGTAGTAGAGCAGATGCTAAAAATTATAGGCCTATCTCTCTGACCTCACACATCAGCAAAGTCATGGAACGAATAGTCCGTAAGAAACTAATCATGTTCCTTGAAGAAAATGACTTACTGTCTGACACCCAGCATGGATTTCGACCAGGTAGAGGCTGCCTAACACAGCTCCTGCAACACTATGACTGGGTGTTGAAACAGCTACTAAATGGCTCAAATGTGGATGTAATATATCTCGACTTTGCAAAAGCCTTTGATAAAGTCGACCATGGTATGATCTGTCACAAACTGCGTGGTCTCGGCATAGGCGGGAAACTTGGAGAGTGGCTGCACAACTTCCTAAAAGACAGAAAATAGGCAGTTGTGAGCAATGGAGCCACCTCCAAGGAAACGCAAATAACAAGCGGTGTCCCACAGGGCACTGTCTTGGGGCCACTGATGTTCATAGTGGCCCTTTCAGACATGCCTTCAGTTGCTACGATGACCACCCTTGCTAGCTATGCAGATGACACAAAAGTCTCCCACGCAATACAAAACACTGAAAATATTGCGCATCTGCAACATGAGCTGGACACAATATACAGGTGGGCTGAGGACAACAACATGCAGTTTAATGCAGGTAAGTTCCAGGCCCTGCGCTACTGGCACACAAAGGTAAATGACGTGAAGACTGGATACACTGGCCCAGGAAGAATTGCAATCCCTGAGTCAAAATCAGTGCGTGACCTGGGCATTGACATGAGCAATGATGCATCTTTCCAAATGCATATTGCTAATCTGGTGATAAAATGCAGACGGCTAGCTGGATGGATTCTCCGAACTTTCAGAACAAGAGAGAAGGAGACACTGATGGTCCTATGGAAAACATTCGTCCTTAGCCGCTTGGACTACTGCTCCCAACTTTGGTCACCACACAATATAAAACAAACAGCAGAACTCGAAGCAACTCAGAGAAGCTACACAAAGAAAATCGTCTCAATGCAAAATGTCAGCTACTGGGAAAGACTGAAGGTATTAAACCTCTTCTCCCTGGAGCGGAGGCGGGAGAGATATGCAGTGATATACATCTGGAAAATCCTGGAGGGTCTTGTCCCAAACTTTGGCATTCAAAGTTACTCCAACCGCAGAACGGGGCGCCGCTGCGTGGTGCCAAGGATTCCAACATCACCATCAAAATACAGGTCCAGATACTGCAACAGCTTGGGTTTCAGAGGACCACAGCTCTTTAACATCCTCCCTAAATGCCTGAGAGACTTACATGGTGTGGATGTGGGTTTCTTTAAAACTAAACTGGATCTCTTCTTGTTGGGAGTCCCAGATGAACCTACCTCACGACAGGAGACACGGATGCGGGCAGCAGCATCGAACTCCCTTGTTGATCAAGTGCCACGTATCAGAGGTGGATTCACAAACTAGTGTAGCTCATTCAGCGGTGGTGCCCCAGCATGGCCGCGGCCTTCGGGCTAAAACATTTTTAAGGATTTTAAGGATTTTAAGGATATATATATATATGTATGTATGTATGTATGTATATATATATATATATATATATATATATATAGTATAGGACAATCAATACGTTGTCATAATCGCACTACCTCGAAGCCCGTCATATATATATATATATATATATATATATATATATATATATATATATATATATATATATATATATATAATTGTATGTATGTATGTACTTATGTATATATGTATGTTTGTGTGAGTGTGTGTGTTTGTCCCACCACCACCACCATTGCTTGATAACCGATGTTGGTGCGTTTGCGTCCTTGTAATTAGCTGTTCAGCAGAAGAGACTGATAGAATAAGCACCAGGCTTATAGGGAATAATTCCAGGGCTCAATTTCTTCGACTAAAGTGTGGTGCTCCAGCGTGGCCAATGACTGAAGTAAGTAACATTTGTTTCAAATGACTGAAACAAGTAAAAGAATAAGAGAATACCAGAAGAATGTTTCGTACCACTAAACCAAGGAGGTTCTTTGGAATATCTACGATGTATTTTAAGTCTAAATAGTAATTCTGTTTACGTTTGCATAACTGAGATATTTTGCCTGGATTACACAACTGGTACTTAATTTATCGACCCCGAAAGGACGAAAGGCAAAGTCGACCCGGGAAGAATTTGAACTCAGAACGTAAAGACAGACGGTCATAATATGCAAACATTTCTCATGGCACCAGTACACTATTTACAGATGCTAATATTTTTTAATCTGTTGTGTCTGGGGAGAGTCATTTTCTTTTTGTGCTTTATAATGTAACACACTCACCGGTAAAATTTCCACTTTTTTCTTATTTTTATTTTCCTAAAATTTTCGTTGCGTCTTGCAACCTTTTCAATAGTTTTGTAACCCTTTCAATAGTCTTTTCAAGACTATTGAAAAGGTTGCAAGACTCAACGAAAATTTTAGGAAAATAAAAATAAGAAAAAAAAGTGGAAGTTTTACCGGTGAGTTTGTTATATTATAAAGCACAAAAAGAAAATGACTCTCCGCAGACACAACAGAATATGCTTCAACACACGAATCTTGCAAACCAAATCCAAAAACGAAATACATTTTTAAAGTTTTCCGTGAATTTTTCACGGGTCCAGCTAGTTATCATTATTGCCTTGACGAATGCCATAACGAAAATATAACAGAAAAGAGATAAATGGTCGATAAAATGGACTTATGATCAATTTATTTTTGACTTCTATATATAAGGCAATGGATATTTTTCCCAACCAAATTGGCATTGGGTATAGCTGGGTATTATAACGTTCATAATTGACTTTCAATTTTTAATGTTCTCTGTTTTTTGCTAAGTTGCCGCTTAAGCAATTTTCATCTTTATTTCACGTATCGGGAATCTTCATACATATCAAGACGGTTGATTAAAATGCCGCATTAACCTCTGTTATATTTTAGTTCAATTTAAAGATATTTTTCTGTCTTTATTCATTTACTTTTTTTTTTCGTAATACTTCAAATTATTTATTGTCTAAGAGTCGCATCACTTCTGAGAGGAGAATCAAATATGTGTGTCGTCGTTGTGCAGTGTTTTTGGTAGATATATATTTCCCCTTTGATAATCCAACAATGAATGAAACCATGACGTAATACAGTTGATGAATGTTGTGTGGGTAAGTTTTGTCAGACGACTGAGCAGACGACCTTTTAGAGAGTAAGAAGAAGAGAGAGGTAGGGATAGAAAGAAAGATGGGAAGAGAGAGGGAGAGAGAGAGAGACAGAGAATGGATACCAATAATACTAATGTTAGCTAAGATTCGCGCTAGAGTCAGTAACATCGCTTACTGAAATAAATAAGTAAATAAACAATCCCTGTATCATACGTAATATATGCACATTGTTGATAGACCTGTTACTGCAGTGTTTTTCATGAGATGACATCTCTTATGGACTAACCGTGTTAAAAAACAAATAGATAAATACATATAAATAAATATCAGAGAGTGAAACAAAAATCCGTATCAGCAGCGGGCAGCGAGAGCGCCAGATGCTTTTCGGCCTTTTCGGGCCTTTTCCAATAGCGCGACCCCCGTTGAAAAAGACCTCTAAAAAGCTGAACGGCATCTGATGCTTTCACTGGCTGCTACTGGGACGAATTTTTGTCGAACTCTCTGATAGTTATTGATAGTTATTGCCTTTTTCTTTTATATTGTCAATTCAGAAAGTCTATAAGATATGTAATCTCAGGAAAAATACTATTGTAACAGGTCTATCAACAGTGTATATACATTAGGTATAGTACATAGATGACTATTTTAATTAGATACTTTTTCAGTTGCGTATACCAAATTTTTAATCAGCTGGACGACTACTCGCAACATAGGTTTATGTTTTATCCCTTTTTTTTCTTATATCAGAGATGACAAATTTTTGTCGTAGTATTTGGATAGCTAGTTAGTTAGTTAATTTTTGGGCTTAAAAAGCAATAAGCAAGGCCATGTAGGGGGGCATGGAGTTATGTACAGGGTGGTGTTCATGTAAAGAGTTCAGGCCACTTGTGGTCAAGGAAGACTTTGAACCAAGCGGTCGTCGGCATCTTCACCATCTCGTCCGGCAGCTTATTCCACAGATCCGCAACCCGGACGGAAAAAGCTCCTCTCCTTCGATTGAGATGAAATCGTCGTAGATAGAGCTTTTCGGAGTGACCCCGCAGCTGATGCTCTGGAGCAGGAGTGAAGAACAGCTCTTTCGAGAGGTTACACTTTCCGCTTATGATGTTGTGAGCAAGAATGAAATCACCACGGCGTCGTGGTTTTTCTAGAGAATAAAGGTCGAGCATCTTCAGCCTTTCTTCATAAGACAAATGCTTGAGACCATGAACCATGCGGGTAGCCAGCTTCTGGACTACAGGTATGCACCACTGAAAAGGCCCAACAGAAAGGCTGAAATGCATCTAGTGCTCTTACTAGCTGCTGCTGCTGCTGCTGGGACGAATTTTCATCTCTGTGATATTTATACTTTTTAACACAGTGGGTCCATAAATATTATCTTGGTACAAATACGAGTATAACTGGCCTTTCAACAGTGTATATATACATTGAGTATGATACATAGAGGGCTATTTTAATTAAATACTGCAAATAATATGTTGCTAAAAATCTACGACTTTAATAATCTTTTGTCACATCACCTCTTGCTTATAGGCTCAGTCTTGCTCATCAGGCGTTTTCTTTTTTTTTTTTACAGTAGACTATACACATTTCACATAGTTATATATGCTTGTCTATTTAGATAAAAACCTGTCCTTTTATTTATATTTGATAAAAGTAATTAGGCGTGGATGTGTGGTAAGAAGTTTGCTTCCCAACCACATGGTTCTAGGTTCAGTTCCACTACGTGGCACTAAGGGCACGTGTCTTCTATTATATTCTAGAGCGGACCAAATCCTTGTAAGTGTAATTAGTAAACGGAAAATGAAAGAAGCTTGTCATGCGCGCGCGTGTGTGTGTGTGTGTGTTGTGTTTGTCCTCACTGTTCCCGTAAATAGCGGCCCCGCATTAAATACCATCGGAATAAGTTCTAAGGTCGATTCGTTCGACTAAAAATTAAAAAAAAAAAAAGGAAAAAAAAAACAACAAAAGAAAAGCGAAAAAAAAAAGCTATTGGCTCTATTAGCTAAGGGCTTAATGGCTACTTAAAACAACATTTTAGTTTCCAGAATAAATTACTTACGTAAATGCTTACCACTTCATAATATCAGTGAGGTCATAAACTCGGCCTATCTAGTTGTATCTGGTCTGTAAAAAAACATACGAGATGAGTCATTATGAAAATAAATAATTTTTATTACTTTAAGCGCGCAATGATAAGCTTTAGCGAATCCGAATGAGTCACCAGCCTTCAAGTTCAGTTTGCAGCGATTGAATTTCAAGTATGTCACTCTTACACTTTGGAAATACATCAACGTCATAAGATTGTTGTTAAAACTTTTCTATTCAATGGTTTATTGAAGAGATCTGTTAAGAGAGAAACATGTCGAGAATCATTTCTATGTTTGCCAAGGACAATTGTTTTCCATTCTGTGCGTTAACTATTTCCTATTTTAATTAACTGAAACTTCGATGCATCAAATTATTTCATTTTTCATTTGGGTTTCTTCCTCTTGTTTTAAGTTCGTTGATTTAAGCATCGTTTAACAATGCCTACCTCATCGTGTTTGCCACATTAAGTATGTTAGTAGCGCGTGGCTCAGTGGTTAGAGCGTCGAGCTTATGATCGTGAGGTTGTGAGCTCGAATCTCGGACTGGGCTGCGTGTTGAGTTCTTGAGCAAGACACTTTATTTCACGTTGCTCCAGTTCACTCAGCTGTAGAAATGAGTTGCGACGTCACAAGTGCCAAGCTGTATCGGCCCCTTTGCCTTTCTCTTGGATAACACTAGTGGCGTGGAGAGGGGAGGCCGGTATGCATGGGCGACTGCTGGTCTTCCATAAACAACCTTGCCCGGACTTGTACCTGGGAGGGTAGCTTTCTAGGTGCAATCCCACGGTCAGTTATGACCGAAGAGTGTCTCAATAACCTACCACTCTATTCTTCGAATAGTTTGCTGTTTTTTTCGCCATATTTAAGCCCGATAATTATAAAACCTCGAATACTAACAATAATATTGATATATAGAGTTAATCTTAAAATATCTTGACGGTACGGTTTAAATGAAATATTCGATGTGTTATTTAAGGAATTTTCATTTGAATATTAATAGACGGTGAGAAAATTTAAGCAATGCTAAAATGCAATTCAAAACGCTGGGTAGCATCTTGGGTTACTCATCAGTTCCACCTTATTAATAAAGCTCGAGATGAGTCTTAATTTCCTTGGTTTGTGAGAATGATACGCTATTGGCAAAGATATCTTAATGAAACTTAGATCTTTTATAGATGTGAAGAAGCCAAGCAAATGGTATTCATATTTTTAAAAGCGTTCGTTTATAAAATGATGGTTGCTTTCTCCTGATTTCGTATTTCAAACGATATCAAAACTTACCTTTATATTTTCACTTGAGTTAGTTTATCGATGCCAGAGATGTTAATAGCCTATTTTTAAAATGTAACTCAAGTGTAACCGCGTTAACAATCTATAAGCATTTGAACTCTGAACGAAAAGAGCCGGAAGAAATGCTGTTGTCTTGTCCGGCGCAGTGACGATTCTGCCAGCTTAAAGGTAAATGATTATGAAAACTACTATCCACTACAGTGGAGGCACATGGCCCAGTGGTTAGAGCAGATAAACTCTGATTGAGCAGATTTAGGATCAAAGGTATGTCAGTAGGGAATCTCCCGTTCACACGTTACTTTCTTTAGTAGTGGTAGAGTGTTTATGCCGAATATGTACGTATGCATGTATATATAAGTATGTATGCCTGTATATATGTACAAAATCCACTGAGCAGGCTTTTGTTGGTCTGAGGCTACAGCAGAAGACACATGCCAAGTCACCACACAGTGGGACTGAACCCAGGACCATGTGTTTGAACGTAGTTTGTTACCACACAGCCACACCTGCCCCTATGTATGTGTGTGTGTGTGCGTATGTGTGTATGGGTAGATATATTGTGCATGTATATATGTGTATATATATGTGTACATATTACATGTACATCTATATATATACATCTACACATAAAATACAGAATACAAAGTTATATCTTGATATCGCTAGTGATAAAGGGTAAAGACCCCCTTCGGTCATGAATGACCATGGGATTGCACCTAGAAAGTTACCCTCCTAGACACAAGTCCGGGCAAGGTTGTTTATGGAAGACCAGCGGTCGCCCATGCATACCGGCCTCCCCTCTCCATGCCACCAGTGTTATCCAAGGGAAAGACAAAGGTCGATACAGCTTGGCACCAGTGACGTCACAACTCATTTCTACAGCTGAGTGAACTGGAGCAACGTGAAATTAAGTGATAACAATACTCAAAATATATAAGAGACTGGAATTGTAGGCCCGTCTCTTGCAATTTCGATCAATTGGATCTTGTCCTCCCTCTTGTATAGAAGTGTACGGCTGCAGCGAAATTCATTTTTGGACTTTCTTCTATCGAAGGCATTTTAACAAAAATGCTTCCGTAAAAACGGTGAAAATATTGTCAATTTCCCCAAATAGGGACACAATTCAATTTTTAAACAATAACCAAAGCCCCTTCTCTGAAAGGGGGAGGGTTACGGTTTACAATTATTTAACAAATTCAACACAACAACGTTTCCCTGACGAGGAACCAAAAACGTGATTACAATAGTCAAACAGTAATAATAATAAAAACAAACCTTTTTAATTTAACCCCATTTATGTGAAACCACTTATTCAAGTTCAAGTCATTGATGCAATTTTATACGAATTGCTAATACACACACACACACACACACACACACACACATAATAAGGGTGAAAAATTTACTATTAATTTGATTAATATGAATTGAAAACCAGTGGTGTAGCATATAAGACCATAGCGGATCTTCTTCTAGCAAAATGGATGACCACTGTTAATGGTTGATCCCTGCTATATAATACTTTCACTTTAATAGTTTCAGTATTAAAATGAAAGTGTCTGCATTACAATAAAGAGATGTTTTTGTTTCTCTTTTAACACGTAATACTGAAATAGTGGATAAAATATGATATTGCTGTGGGGTCGCCCTAGGAAAAAAGTTTAAAATGACACTCCCCGGACCTTAAGTAAGGCATGTGTAAAATTTGAATGAAATTGGTTGTGTAGTTCTCAAGTTTTAGGGAAACACACAGACAGACACACATTCTCAGTTTTATATATATATATATATATATATATATGTATATATATATATATATATATATATATATATATATAGAATGTGTGTGTGTTAAAAATTTGCGTGAGTGGCGGAAATGACATGAGTGGCCAGCTTGAATGCTTCTAAGCAGACTCTGAAAGATTATCTAATCAGACAAATGCCGGGAATAGATGCGTGAACAAACATTGGCTGGTCTGCTTCAGCAACTACAGCAAAGATCGATGAAGTAACTACAAGCAATATATATATACAAACAAACATATATACTACATACGCACACACCCATACACACACACACACACGAACAATCTTATGTGTACATACACATATATATGAGCATACATACACGCACACATACACACATACATTCAGTACGCTGTACGAGCTCTGGGTACGTTACAATAAAGAAAGTTTTGTCTAACCTTATTATTTACAACGTATATTTATATACTCTGTGTATGTGTATGTGTGTGTGTGTATATGTGTGTGTTCATGTGTATGCGCATGTGTGTGCGTGTGTGTGTGCATGTGTGTGCATGTGTGTGTGTATGCATGTGTGTGTGTATGCATGTGTGTATGCACAAGTGTGTGTGTGTGTGTGTATGTGTGTTTGCTTTATGTTTGTAAGTCGAAGCTTTGAACGGTGGCTAAAGCGTTCAAGCTTTCAGATATCGTGACGGCGTAGGGTCTGTGTGTAGACGATCAGTGAGGATGGAACACCGACCAATTGATACGCCATGAGTTTGTCATGCTTTCAGTTTCAAGTTTTCGAAAAGGCGGCGGAATTGCATTGACAGGAGACCACAAACGGAAGTGACCGTGATCATCATAGGACATGGCTTTGTCTACAGACTAATCATGAGGATTCGTTACTTCGTTTCGGAAGGAGGCGGTAAGCGATTTATGATGAGCTGTCAAATAAAGCTAGATATCTCTCCTGGATCTAATCTCACTTTGAGACTACATGTGTGTGTGTGTGTGTGTGTGTGTGTGTGTGTGTGTGTGTGTGTGTGTGTGTGTGTGACTGTGTGTACGTGTGCGCTACCATGTATCTGTGTATGCATGTATGTATGTATGTTTCTTTTTGTTCCTTCTCGAGCCATGCCTGGCTCATAAGGGCCGGTTTCCCGGTTTCCTTGGCATATAGACTTCCCACCTGGACGGGACGCCGGTC
>NC_043006.1:30000-32500 GCF_006345805.1 Octopus sinensis | reverse complement strand
GTGATGTTGACAGATTCTACCTAAGAAGAAATGAAAGTGGTAAAGGCCTAAGATCAGTGCAGACGGCCTTCGAATGCTGTATAGTATCCTTTCAGACAGCACCTGATAAACAACAGCAACAAAAATAAATATATAAATACAGTCCTGAAAAGTGAAGTGAACAACATTGTATAAGTGCGCAGTGAACTCCTCATGAAGCACTCTCTTCCTGATGATCTCCTATAATGTCTCAAAACAGCTGGGCTCTCTTACTTCAGAGAAGACCTGGATGGAAAGCACTTAGCATATAAAAAAAAAGGCCATGCGTGGGTATGTTGCCCGGAAGCTTGAAGAAGTCAGAATTGACACGAAGTGCAGCCTCTCTCGGACACAAGATCACTACATCACATCACACTTTGAAGGATATGCGTTTGCAATCCAGGAACAGGAGATTGTCACAAGGTACCTGGTGAACAAGAGAAACAGTGACGCTCTTGTAACCCCAATGTGCGACCGCATATGTACGCTATATCATGTTTCTGTGAAAGATATTACGCATGTGATTAGTAGCTGTCCAAAAATGTCGTCGCGGCACTACCTCCCTATGCGGCACGATGTTGTTGCTAAAACAACTTACAATGCCATCCGCAAAAAAGACTGTCCCGAAGTAAACTTCGAAAATCCCTCTGTTATGGAATACATTAATAAACACCAACTCAAGGAATACTGGTGGAATATTCCCATCAAAACTTCAGATGTAAACATAACAGGCCGGATATTGTTGTTTGGGACTGAGGGGCAAAGGTATGTAGCGTCATAGAGGTAAGCTGCCCTGCAAATATAGATATCTCTTTGAATATCAAAGAAAAAGAGTATATCTATGGATAGCTGCTTCGGAACCTCCAGCTTCTATATCCAGACTATGAATTCGTATTCATATAAATAATAACTGGAGCAGTAGGTTTTATTAGTAAATGCTTAAAGGAGAATCTGGATAAACTGGGATTTTCAGAAAGAGAAATCGACCGGTTAATTCGTACAGTACAAATGCAATCTGTGAGTGGAACAGTAAAAATATGCAAGACTTTTCTCAAGTTCCAAATGTGAATTTGTCTCTGTTAACTACATCCCAAAGATGGAGCCATGTATCTTTGTTGGAAACCGGCACCCTCCTCAGTGGAAGATTTATAATAGTTAAAAAAAAGAAGAGACATACATACCTACGCACACACATACACACACACACACACATATATATATATATATATGTATATATATATATGTATATATATACAAACATAGATACATACAATGGCGGCCAAAATGTTCAGAACGGCATTGTTTTCGTCAGAAAAGTAGATATAATTTTTTATCAAAGTGGTTTTATATTCTATAATTTTCACAGACAATAAATACGATATTATTTGTTATTGCCTGAGATTTTGCTGTAATTTGAGAGGATAATACAAAGGTTATGGATGATTTAGTGATTTACTGCAAAACCCATGGCAGCCAAAAGGATCAGAACGGTTGCTTTTACTCCGTGTTTTAGTATATTTAACCGGCGAACTCTGATGTTTTGAATTTGTTTACGTGACGGTTCGTTTACTAAACATTAGTAAGAATATTTGCAGTGTACTTTGTTAATATGATGCCACTTACTCCGTTACCAATTCGTCAGCAGATTATTAAGCTTCGAAGGAAGGATAATTTAAGTATTGGATCTATTGCAAAGATTGTTAACAAGTCAAAAAGTGTTGTTCACGGTATTCTTAAGGTCTACGATGATTGTGGTTCGTTTGAAGCAAGAAAGTTTACAGGTAGGCCAAGAAAAACGAACAAGAGAGAAGATCGTGCTATGGTAAAGTTGGTTAAAAGGGACAGATTTAAAACTGCTGCTGCTGCTGTTTCTCGGAAAATGAGCATTGTATTGAAGAAAACTTTATCTCGAAAAACTGTCTCGTCGTTTAGTTGAACATGACCTACAAGCAAGAGCACCTGCAGTGAAGTCACTGATCAGCTCCAAGAATAAAAAGTGTTGTCTTACCTTTGCAACCGAACATGTGTCGTGGACTCAAAAAAAATGGCAAACGGTGCATTTCAGTTTATGTTATTTGGCTCAGATGGGAAAAGGTACGTTCGTCGAAAAGTAGATGAAAAATTGTCGCCTAAATGCCTTAAGACTAGTGTTAAATTCGGTGGAGGAAGTGTCATGGTTTGGGGGATGATATCTGGAGATGGTGTGAGCCTTTTGGTGCGATTACATGGAAAGGTAAATGCAGGAGTTTATAAACAACTTGTAAAAGATCATGTCTTGCCTGTGCTGAGAAATTCAACTAAGCGACCACCCATATTCATGCAGGACAATGCCCCATGTCACAAGGCTAAGGTGGTCATGAACTTCCTCAAGGCTGAAAAGGTTATTGTTATGGATTGGCCTGCTCAAAGCCCAGATCTCAATCCAATTGAAAATGTGTGAAATATTCTAGGAGAACGTTTGAAAGCCAGAAATCCTAAAACA
>NC_043006.1:0-25000 GCF_006345805.1 Octopus sinensis | reverse complement strand
TTTATTTCAGATATTCGCGTTTTAAAAATCATCTCCGGCTAATCGTTGAGAGGACGTTGGTGTTGCTTTGGTGGAGGTATGCACTCTCTGAGTGCTCTTGTTATAACTGGTTTGCAGAAACGATTGTGTATTCAATTATCTCCATTTACCTTCTAATTTCAAAATCTGTCGAAGTCCTCTTTGCCTTTCATCAGGCTAGGGTTTATGAAAATATAATGTGCTAAACAGGTCTGGGACCAACGTAATCGATTGTTCCAGTTTTTGAAATCCGTTATCTTGTGTTTACTTTAGAACAACGAGGGAACTTCTACGTGGTTGCTCAACATCTTTAGAAACAGTAGCTATGTTCCCCTCAAAACACACCAGCAGAAGATTCAGTTCTTTCTACGTGGGGAACTGAAGATCATGCAAAAATATTAATGATACACCTAGCATAGAAAGTTAAGAAAAAAACTATGTTTTAGGTTTAAAATTTAGAAAAATATATGAAATATTAAATCCTTAAAATCCTTTAAAATATTTTAGCCCGAAGGCCGTGGCCATGCTGGGGCACCACCGCTTTATTCTTTTATTCTTTTATTTGTTTCAATCATTTGACTGCGGCCATGCTGGAGCACCATCTTGAAGGATTTTAGTCGAACAAATTGACCCCATGGCTCTTTTTCTTTTGTAGATCCTAGTACTTATTCGATCGGTTCTTTTGCCGAACTGCTAGGTTACGCGGACGTAAACACACCAGCACCAGTTGTCAAGCGGTGATGGGGGACAAATACAGACACACACACATACACATAGCCCGAGGCTATAATGGAAGACACTTGCGCAAGGTGCCACGCAGCGGGACTGAACCCGGAACCATGTGTCTGGGAAGCAAGTTTCTTACCACACAGCCACGCCTGCGCCTGTTTGTCTGTTTCATTAATCCAATTTGTGTATAATAAAATTATGATTAATAAGATGTCTAAGCATAAATACAGACTTTCTAAAGCATTAAATCAGGTTTTTAAACGTCTGCGGCTCATCTGGGCACTGCTCACAATGCACAAGTGCACCGCGGTGCACCGTTAAGAAATAATTACTCCACAAGCATAAAAGAATGATATATTGACAATGCAATATCTGCCAATAACTTGAATCACGATCGTAAGGTCATGAGCCGAATAATCTGACCAAATAGGCGCAGGAGTGGCTGTGTGGTAAGTAGCTTGCTAACCAGCCACATGGTTCCGGGTTCAGTCCCACTGCATGGCACCTTGGGCAAGTGTCTTCTGCTATAGCCTTGGGCCGACCAATGCCTTGTGAGTGGATTTGGTAGACGGAAACTGAAAGAAGCCTGTCGTATATATGTATATATATATATGTGTATGTGTGTGTGTTTGTGTGTGTGTGTGTTTGTCCCCCTAACATTGCTTGACAACCGATGCTGGTGTGTTTACGTCCCCGTCACCTAGCGGTTCGGCAAAAGAGACCGATAGAATAAGTACTGGGCTTATAAAAGAATAAGTCCCGGGGTCGAGTTGCTCGATTAAAGGCGGTGCTCCAGCATGGCCGCAGTCAAATGACTGAAACAAGTAAAAGAGTAAAGAGTAAAAGAGTAAATACCGATGCATTAACTAGTATTTAACAAAACCATATTTCGCATAAAATGTTCTGGCTATCAATTTTATTCAGTATTTTTAGTAAATTTCCTTTAAATATTTCTTATTAAAAAACACAGCAATGACGCAAAAGAATTCAGGAATTATTGTTTCTTTAATCGAGAATTTTCTATGTATACTTTTCAGTTTTATTTTAGAAATTTACATAACGAGGGACGCAAAGGTATCAACAACGATTTGATGAAGGTGTCAATGATGTGACAAGCTAGCCGGACCCTAGTGTAGAGTCCAGAATTTCGATGGTGAGAGACAGTGAGTAAGAGGGAGAGAGAGAAAGACAGGAAGACAAAGACACAGAAAAAGAAACGTGTGAGTGTGAAAGAGAGACGTGTGTGTGAGAGAGGCGTGTATTTGTGTGTGTATGAAAGAGAGAAAGAGAGAGGTAAGTGTGGGGTGGGCGGAGAAAGAGACAGACAATCAAACAGACAAACCAAGACAGGGGCTGCATGTGACGTTATTTTGTAATTTTGTCATTCAAAAACTTTATACTCAGATTCGTGAAAAGAAACAAAACATTGTTTACATTAGGCTTTCAGGAAATGATTCATAAAACACAGTAGGCTGTTATTGTTATTGTGGTCGCCTTGCAAAAAAGTCGGCCAGTTATTTGCTACGTAAACTGTAGCCAAATGTTATTATATAATGAACAAGGTTGAAAGTAAGGCCGCGGTCAAGTCCTCGTTTAATATCCGCGGGTGTCACATAGGATGGTTTGTGGTGAGAGAAGTCCTGCTTGTAGACGAATTTATGAAACGGTTGTTGCTCTTGCGGTTGTTGTTGCTATTGTTGTTTTTTTATATTTAACTCTGTGTCAAACCTGATCTAGCAGACATGATCAATGGCGACCGTTCTGTCTTCGTATATTCAGAACTACATTGTCCAATGCGTTCTTATTCTTTTTTAAGATGTGAGAGAATGATTTGAGATATATTTCGTTCGTATTGTCAGTTGTTAAAAGGATCGATTACTCTTTTACTTGTTTCAGTCAGTTGATTGCGGCCATGCTGGAGCACCGCCTTTAATCGAGCAACTCGATCCCGCGACTTATTCTTTTGTAAGCCCAGTACTTATTCTATCGGTCTCTTTTGCCGAACCGCTAAGTGACGGGGACATAAACACACCAGCATCGGTTGTCAAGCAATGCTAGGGAGACAAACACAGACACACACGCACATATATTTATATATATACATATATACGACGGGCTTCTTTCAGTTTCCGTCTACCAAATCCACTCACAAGGCATTGGTCGGCCCGGGGCTATAGCAGAAGACACTTGCCCAAGATGCCACGCAGTGGGACTGAACCCGGAACCATGTGGCTGGTTAGCAAGCTACTTACCACACAGCCACTCTTCAAGGTTTAATTACAAACTGGATCAGAGAAATTACATTAATCATATCTCATATGCGGTTCAATTTTCGGGTATCGCTGGATGTACAAACGAAGGAAACAACACACATTATACACGTCTTTTTTATGCTAGAACTGGGTACTTTTCGGGTTAATTTTTAAATTTATCAGGTTAACCTCTCTTCTTAGATGACCTTCGGTTGCAGTTTTTACCCCTCCATCATATCAACAATCCGTTGCTAAGTCATATGAAGTAACCACATTGGACCAACATCAACTGCTAAAGCGCGATGCAAACTTCCATCTGACAGCCTGTTCTTCACCAAACTTAAATGTTTTAATCCCGAATTGTTTCTCAATACCGTAGGCGAGTATCAAATCTACTTTATATACGAGGTAGGCTGAAAAGTCCATAGGTTAACTATGAAGGAGTGGTGCTAGAGCTGTGAAACCTCGCAGACATTAATCTAAAATCTTATTAATAACTGCATTGTTTGTTTCCTGGTAAACTGATATCTGGCTGTTCAAAGAAGACTTCAAAAGTAACTAGTGGCGACCTCTCTTGAAAAGGAACAAAATTTGGCATTGTAGTGTTATCAGTACATGCAAAAAAATTATTTAGCCTCCAACGACATTCATGCTGGCACGGTTGCTACGTTAGGGGATGATGCTTCAGTTTTATCAACAGTGCAAACGTGGGTAGCTGAATTTAGGAGAGGAAGGGAGAGTCTTGAAGATGACCCAAGGTCTGGACGTCCTGCAACTGCCATTACTGAGAAAAATATTGATGGTATTCACTGCATGGTTAAGGATGACAGGCGGCTGACTATAAATCAAATAGCTAATGTTATAAACATATCCCATGAGAGAGCTGAGAATATTTTGCACAATGAACTTGGCATGACGAGGGTTTCTGTTCGGTGGGTGCCACGTCTTCTGTGCACTGGTGAAAAGCGCACCAATCTGATTACATGGGAAAACCTTACAGCGTTTGAGGCAGATCCAGCTAGTTTCCATGAATGTTTCCTAGCCCAGGATGAGAATTAAGTTCATCAATTTGAGCCAGAGACAAAGAGATAAACACCTCTCCTTACCCTCTCAAAAAATACCAAGGAAGGTAATGGCCTCAGTTTTTGGGACGCAAAAGGCATTGTGTTTGTTGACTATCTTCGAAAGGGCCTCACCATCAATGGAAAATACTATGCCAACTTACTGAGGGAGTTACGATAGGCTCTCAAGACCAAACAAACCAGAAAACTGACAAAAGGGGGTCTTGTCTCATCAGGACAATACTCCAACACACAAATCTTTGTTTTCAATGGTTGCTGTGCATGACTGGTTGGTCACCCTCCCTATTCTATCAATTTGGCCCCATTTCACTATAATCCGTTCCTGAACATGAAAAAACACTTGGCTGGGAACCAGTGCCACAGTGATGATACTGCTATATCTGCTGTTGATGACTTTTTTTACCAACGGGATGAAAGCTTCTTCACGAGTGGAATCCAAGTACTGCAACACCGATGAAAGAAGTATGTGGACCGCAAGGGAGACTATGTTGAAAAATAAATCTCATTTGGTCACATTCCATTACAGTATCTTGGTCAGTCTTTTTACTCTTTACTCTTTTACTTGTTTCAGTCATTTGACTGCGGCCATGCTGGAGCACCGCCTTTAGTCGAGCAAATCGACCCCGGGACTTATTCTTTGTAAGCCCAGTACTTATTCTATCGGTCTTTTTTGCCGAACCGCTAAGTGACTGGGACGTAAACACACAAGCATCAGTTGTCAAGCAATGCTAGAGGGACAAACACAGACACACACACACACATACATACATATATATATATACATATATACGACAGGCTTCTTTCAGTTTCCGTCTACCAAATCCACTCACAAGGCATTGGTCGGCCCGGGGCTATAGCAGAAGACACTTGCCCAAGATGCCACGCAGTGGGACTGAAACCGGAACCATGTGGTTGGTTAGCAAGCTACTTACCACACAGCCACTCCTTTTCAGTCGAGTTTCGCACCATCACCCAACGGAGATAGAATTCTTTAAGGTGTCGTTCATATTTTCATGACTGTGTTCGTATTGTCTGGTATAAGCTGGGCTGCATGTTATGCATACGTGATAAATGCGAACATAATATACCATTATGTTATCTATTGTACAAATTTAAATAATTTCCTGATGACTACTAATAGGGAGGTAGATTAAAATCAACTTCCGGTGTGACTAAAATACATAGTAAAAATTAGTGAGGCTCAAGATGCTGAGAGTGGAGTTGTGACTTCTATGTAACCCAAGTTATCTCTGGTCTCCTCTTCGTTGTAGCTGATGCTCATGATACGGAACGATATCGCTGCTAAACCGATTGGTTCTTAATTAGGATAGACCGCATGACACGAGCGTGATTTATGCGTGGTACGCACTTGGCAACTTAAAAATGTGAGGTTCGATGCTAAGTCTCCCTTTAAAGGAGTGAATTGTAAGTGGCTCTGAAGTGTTCCAGCTGCAGAACCACTCTGTTGGGAAGAAGCTTGAGGTAGCTATATACGTGTCTTAGATTGTAAAGTAGAGGCAACGAGCTGGCAGAAGCGTTACCACGCCGGTCGAAATGCGTAGCCGTATTTCATCTGTCGCACATGTGTTCGTGAAGTAAGAATTGCTGTTTCGTGGTGTTAATATTGTTAACAACTGTTGTTTCTTGTTAAACTGTTGAATAACTTAACTGTTGGAGTTTTCAATTGAAAACACTTAGTGCTGTGTAGCACGCGTTGTTCATTCCCCTTTGGGGGGAAGAATGTCGTCTAGCATGGAGCCTACCGTTGGAGCAGAAATACTTGTTTCTCCTGTTGAGAGGAGGAAATACATGTCCGGCGAGGAGCCAACTACAGACAAGGAAATAGGGGTTTCCTCCGCTACAAGAAGGAATAGCAGAGAGGATAATATATTTGATATTTTTGGAGATGTGTCTGAGAGCTCGTCAGAACTTTCACCAGAAGAGTTTCCGACTTTGCCAGAGAACAAAGGCATTGTGTGAAGAGAATAATTGATGTGCCTAGCATCCAGATAGAACCAAAAAATGGAAAAAAAAGTTTTGCGTTGGCTGCTGGGGGTGGAACCCAGATACTGTCGACGAATAAAAGCGAAATTATGAAATACAGCAAAATGATGGAAAAAACTGACAACGGTGTGAAAATTGAACCTCCGCAAAAGTTATTACAGGAAGAAAAGCAAAAAACAATAATTTTCAAAACATATTGTCTACAAAAAAGAAAAATTGAAAGAATGTCAGAAGAGAAAATAGAAAAGTGCTTAAAGCCAATATTGGGCGACGTAGTATTTCTGAGAAGAGGAAAAAAATTCGGAACGGTGGAAGTAAGGTTCACCAATAAAGAAATAGCACACAAGAACTCAGTTGAAACGTTGAAAACGAACGACGTGGAGTTAATCCCCTATTATATGGGGATGAGGACGTCGCGAATAAAAATTACAAGGGTCCCGCCAGAGTTCGAACCTATGTGGTTGTTGGCGGCAGTCCTAATCAAAGAGGTAGAAAAAATTACCCTCCTCCAGGCTACCGCTACGGAAAACCCACGCTGGGATGGTCAAACAATTAATCTTCTCATTCAAGCGGACCCTAAAATAATTCAAACAATTCCTGAGACAATTGAGGTAGGGGAGGATAACCTCGTAGGTTTGTTGAGGGCCGAAAACCTCGATTTTTTATGTGGTCAATTAGGCTACATTCGAAGGAACTGCAAGGAAAATGAAGAAGAAGAAGAGGTGGAAGAGGAGAAAAAAGACAAAGAGGAAGAAGATAAAGAAGAAACAGATGAGAAAAAAACAACAAACAAAAGAAAAATACAACCAGCAACCCAGCCGAGAGCGGCGACTACTACAGAACAACGACCAAAAAAGACTGCCAGAAGAGAAAAAGAAGAGAAAAAGGCATAATAGCCGTATACACTAAAGATACTGAGCTCATGAGAGACATTCAACTCATAAAGACTGTAAAAAAAATTGATAACCTTTCAGAGGAATTTATCAATTACGACATATATGAAGTCTCAAATAAGACTTATAGAATTCTACAAAATAAGTACAGAAAGTCTGTATCTTCATTGAGATTAGATTTTAACAAGTCGATATTTCATAGATTACCAGCTCCGATCCCGCGAGAAAAGGAAAAGGTGGAGATTCCCCCTCCACCTGATAATTCTGTGTCGGTGGTGAGACGGGATTTTGACAAATCTATTTCCCAAGACCGTCCACCTCCGACCTGGATCAAAAAAAGGTGGAGGGTCCCCCCCACCGGACAATCCTAATTAAACAGGTAAGTGATGGCTATTCACATTGGTTGTTTAAATGTTCATGGCCTGTTGTCAAGCTGGAAGCAAGGACGCTTTCTGAATGACATCAGGTCGAGAAATTTGGATGTAATTGTTGCAACGGAAACCCGGGTGAAGGGGCCAAGAGATCTGCTCCCCCTCCTGAACGGCTACGAGAAATACGTTTCTCCGAGTCGGGCGGGAGGTGGGGGTCCTACTAAAAAGAAACCGGGTAGCCGAGAAAAAGTTGTTTTTTTCTGACCCAGAAGGCAGGCTGGTCGTTCTCGACTTGACATTCAGTTGTGGCAAGACAATCAGGCTGGTCGCTATTTACGCACCAAACATTATTGGCCCACAAACTGAATATTTTCGTGGCCTAGGAAAGTTCCTAGCCACGTCGCATTCACTAGTATTGTTAGAAGACTCTAGTACAATATGTGCAGCACACACAGATTGTGTTGGCTCAAACTCGAACATGAACAGAAAATGTAACCCAGGCTTTCGGGATCTGCTAAGTCAATTTCAGCTAGCAGATCCATATAGGTTGGAGCACCCGAACACTCCACAGTGGACGTGGTCAAATAGTGACGGGTCTACCAGAACATATCTAGATAGGATTTTAATTAGAGAAAAAGATAAGTCCATAGTTGAGTGTCCACAGTTTTTTCTAGTCAGCTACAGTGACCACAAGATGGTTACCTGTAAACTGACGGTAGATAAGTTGCATAGACAGGGATCTGGCTACTGGAAATTCAATACGTCCCTTTTGGCGATTGAGGAGTACAGAAAGCGGATCAAGATGTTAATACAGAGGGCATTAACAGGTACCATCATTAATAACAAATGGTGGTACGCCCTAAAAAGAGCCATCAAATATGAGTCTATTAGGTTTAGCATAAGTTTAGCTAAGATAGGAGATGGTCTAGGAGATGGTCTAGTTAAGGAACTAGAAGAAGCCTGGAGGACTGGTAATACAGACCAAACGAGGGTGAAAAGACTGGAGTTAAACCAGCATCTTGAAGCCCACCACATGGGAAGTATTACCAGAGCTAAGTTACGTGCAATGGGAAGTGAAGGAATCAAAGCCGCTGGATGGGCCCGAGTGGTGGAAGCTCGGCAAGGAAATAGTTCCTCTATTCGGTCTTTGACGAATCAAAATGGTGTCTTGATAAACGAACCCGAGAAAATGTGTGAGGTCTTTGGGAGTACTTCGCCCAGCTGTTCGGGGGGGTGACGGCGGTCCTGGTGGTGGGAGAGCCCTCGAGGACTTTCTTACCGGGCTGCCGTGCCTCTCGGGGTCGGATGCGGAGTCTTGCGAAGGGCCAATCACTGAGGAGGTGGAGGTGATGGAGGCTTTGCCGATTGTAAAGCGGGTAAGTCACCGGGACTTGATGGTCTTCCGTACGAGCTGTATAAATGTATGCCAGACTTGTTCGGGCAACTACTGACTGACGTGTACGCGAACTGGAAACAGAATGGGTTTATCCCCAGATCTGTGCGCCGGGGAGTAGTGACGTTGGTCAGAAAGGACCTGGACAAGGGGGACGTTCTAGAGAATTTCAGGCCCATCACTCTGTTAAACGCAGAAGTGAAGATTTTGGCCAAGGTTCTAGCAAAAAGGTTGGCGCGTGTCGCGAATGGTATAGTCGGGGAGGCACAGACATGTGCCATCCCAGGCAGAACCATTCAGGATACCCTCCATCTTATTCGCTATACCATAGAGAGGTTTGGTAATAAATCTGGCAAAGGTGGGGCATTGGTGCATTTGGACCAGTCTAAAGCTTTTGATAGGGTTGACCATCGATACCTAGCGACTGTACTTGCGCGGTTTGGCCTGGGCCTTGGCTTCCTCAGGTGGTTTATCGCTTGTACCACAACATTGACTTGATAGTTCGGGTGAACGGTTTCCTTTCGAAGCCGTTCTGCATCAGACGCTCGGTTCGTCAAGGATGTCCGCTTTCACCACTTTGTATGTGATGGCTCTCGAGCCATTACTGCAAGGGTTGAGTGGCATCCGAGAGAACCAGGACTAGAGGAGTTTGTTACGGCTTTCGCGGATGATATCACTATCAGTGTAACCACAGTGGCACGCCTACGTGAAGTAGGTAAGACTATTGAGGCTTACGAAGAGGTAGCAGGAGCAAAGATTAACCGGGAAAAGTCGGTCGGCTTGCAGCTCGGCACCTGGGTTGGCAAGTCGATGCCTTCAGACAGTGTTGTTAGGCGCTGGACGGAGGGACCGGTTAAGTTGCTGGGAGTCTGGTTTGGACCAGGCCTCCAGATAGAGAAGAACTGGACGGATGTATTGAGCAGGGTGGCTGCAGTAGTCAAGACCTGGTCTTGGCGGTGGCTATCCCTGAAAGGGAGGGCGGAAGTGGTCAATGTGTTTATCGCATCGGTCATTACCTACCGCCTGACCGTCGTGCCCTGTCCGGATTTGTGGTTGATCAGGTTGGAGAGACAGCTCTTTCCCTTTTTGTGGAAGGGCAGGTCGCCACTTGTGAAATGCTCTGTCTGCTGTCAAAAGCCTTTAAATGGAGGTTTAGGGATGCCTTGGTTAATGATGCGCAGACATGCGTTGAGGTTGAGGCACCTCTGGATTCTCCTGGATAGTGAACGGGTGTGGTCTCCGCTGGCCAGACAAATGTTCCCTGAGTTCAAGAGTTTTTGCGAACAGGAAGCCTGGTGTTCTCGTAGACCGAGTTCGAGTGAGTGGCATAAAGAGTGCCGTAAAGCCCTCTTGCTGTTCCGGCGCTCGGGCAACGCCAGCGGTGGGGGTTCCACACGGATTTTATATAGTGGGTTGGTAGAGTCTGAATGCGACGATGGCCTGGGGTCGACTCTAGGTCTCGGATTTATTCAACTGGACAGCTTGTTTCATCGTACATTCGGGTTGAGAACGTTGGACAACTTCCAAAAGTCCTTAACCTGGCAATGCTACAGAGGTGCCTTGCCCGTTTGGGATAAGCTCGCAAGACATGGTAAACGTCAGTCGCCGACCTGTCCAAGATGCGGGGGGGACAGGGAAACCGTCCCTCACGCTATTGTTCAGTGTCCGGAGATAACTGAAATGTGGGCTTATGCTGAACATCTGTTGTCCGGCGAAGGAAGAGTACGGCTGTCGACTGAGTCAATTATAAAAATTGACCCACCGGGAGTTCTAACGAACGAAGGTAGGAATTGTTTTCTCACGGTTGTAGCATAGCAAAAGAGGCTGTATGGAAGACTAGGATAAAAGGAATTAAGACAGGCAACTTTATCTCTGGTGACAATTTACGATCCTTTTTTTCTTTTCATTTGAAAAGGAAACTGTGGCTGGAGAAGAGGTGTCTGTCAGAGTGTACGTTCCAAAAGAGATGGAAGTATGTTGCACGAGTGTTGTGCGTGCAAGGAACCGTGTGAATAGACGAGGAAGAAAAAAAAAAGAAAAAGGAAAAATAAAAAGGTATCAGCGGTAGATCGGGGCTTGTGGGATCGGAGCGTAACTTGATCATCGCTTCATTTGTATTGTTTTTGTACTGTGTATTCCATTCGATTTTTATGTATTGTATTTTATTTTTGATGTCACATTTATGTAAAATCATATCGATTCACTGATCCCATCAGTTGTACTGTCCATATCTATGTTTGGCCCCCGGTGGGCAATAAAGAAATTCGTATTTCGTCTGCCGTTACGTTCTGAGTGCAAATTCCGCCGAGGTCGACTTTGCCTTTCATCCTTTCGGGGTCGATAAACTAAGTACCAGTTACACACTGGGGTCGATGTAATCGACTTCATCCGTTTGTCTATCCTTGTTTGTCCTCTCTGTGTTTAGCCCCTTGTGGGTTGTAAAGAAATAGATTGTAATGTAGATCTAGAATCCATGCTGTCACATCGTTTCTATTGAAAAATTTGTGGATTTTATGTTTGCGAGGAGGAAAATAATTTACTTAACAGGAATGGTTTATTCCCGACTAAGTTTGTGAACTTCGTTCAGATGTACACTGAAACATGCTACGTTCTAATACCTGATTCTTCTATTATGTGGAAATATTCCTTATATACCATTTTGACACAGAAGCAGCATTGTTAGCAAGGCGGCGAGCTGGCAGAAACGTTAGCACACTGGACAAAATGCTTTGAGTTATTTCGCCCGTCGCTACGTTCTGAGTTCAATTTCCGCCGAGGTCGACTTAGCCTTTCATCCTTTCGAGCTCGATTACGTAAGTACCAGTTACGCACTGGGGTCGATGTAATCAACTTAATCCCTTTGTCTGTCCGTGTTTGTCCCCTCTATGTTTAGCCCCTTGTGGGCAATAAAGAAATACGAAACATCTTTGTTATCCAATTTTATTAATAGGAGGCGGCACGGCTGCAATTATCCACGTTAGAGGATAGGTTTGAAATTAATTTACGTGCTTCTTAATTACAAGCTTCTTAATTACGGCTGGGGATGGTTGACTTGTTTGTGTACAGAAATGGTTTCCACGATTATTTTTCATATAGATAGGAGCGGTGTTTGCACGTAGTCACGTTTATCAACAATCGTAATTTGCAACTCATAGTGATATTCAAAAAGTTTGCTTTTAATATATTTTCAGATCTTCTCTAAAATGTGGCGGATTTTTAAATTTCTGAAGGAAATTTACGGAGAAAGGGTGTTGATAGCTGACTTCTATGCTTTTGCACACAATTTTACGCGCGCGCGCACACACAACACACACACACACACACACACACACACACACACACACACACACACACACACACACACACACACACACACACACACACACACACACACACATACGACGGGCTTCTTTCAGTTTCTGTCTACCAAATCCACTCACAAGGCTTTGGTCGGCCCGAGGCTATAGTAGAAGACACCTGCCCAAGGTGCCACGCAGTGGGACTGAACCCAGAACAATGTTTGGTAAGCAAGCTACTTACCACACAACCACTCCTGCAACTATATATGCATGTGTGTGTGTATATATATATATGTGTGTGTGTGTATATATAATATATATATATATGTGCGTGTGTGTGTGTATATATATATGTATGTGTGTGTATATATATATATGTGTGTGTGTGTGTGTGTGTGTGTGTGTGTGTGTGTGTGAGAGAGGTGTGTATATATCTATATATGTATACGTTTATATTCTATTTCTTTTATTCTTTTACTTGTTTCAGCCCCCAAAGCTGTGGTCATGCTGGAGTACGCACATATGTATGTGTTGCGTATTTATGTATATTCTTTTGTATTCTTATTCTTTTAATCGTTTCTGCCTAAAGGCTGTGGCCATGTTGGAGCAGAACTATATGTGTATGTGTATGTGTGTGTATTGTGTATTTATGTAAGCCTTTATGTGTGTGTGTGTGTGTGTGTGTATATATTGTATATATATATATATATATACACACACATACACATAAAAGCTTACATAAGTACACAATACACACACACATATGGCCCTGCTCCAACATGGCCACAGCCTTTATTTATTTATTTATTTACTGTTTTGCACATTACTTAATCATAGTTATATGTTTTATTTTATATTTAATCTTTCTATATGTAATTTTTCTAAATGGTATAATTTATTTTTCATTATTGAATTGATAAAAGGTGGGTTTTTTTTATAATTTATATATATATAATATATATATATATATATTATATATATATAATATATATATATATATATATATATATATTATATATATATGTATGTATGTATGTATGTATATATGTATGTATGTAAGTATGTATGTATGTATATATGCATGTACGTACGTACGTATAGATAGAAGATAGATAGATAGATAGATAGATAGATAGATAGATAGATAGATAGATAGATAGATAGATAGATAGATAGATAGATAGATAGATAGATAGATATGTTTCTTTATTAGCCACACAGGGCTGCACACAGACAGAACAAATTACAAAGTAGAGCTTTTGGGGGTGGGTGGAGTAGGTTTTCGATCAAAAGGGATCGTAAAAGGGAAAGAAGAAAAAAAAAAGAAAAGAAACAAAAGAAAAAAAACGATCAATAGGGATCGTGTATCACAGTGTCATGATGTAAGCTTAAAGGGGGAAGCAGATAAGGATATCCGTGGGAAGAAAAGCCTACGGAAAAGACCACAGTAACCTCGGTCAATATTGTTACATGTTACCATATTTGTTTGCAAGTAGGTAACCCTCTGTTTTAAATTTCCGGGTTCATAGGATTATGCTCAAGGTGGCTTCGTCATTCATACGTGCCATCCTTGCTACATTTACCCATCTTTTTTTTAAAACATTCGCTAGACAAAACTAGATAGATAGATAGATAGATAGATAGATAGATAGATAGATAGATAGATAGATAGATAGATAGATAGATAGATAGATAGATAGATAGATAGATAGATAGGTGTAAAGTTTCGGAAAATGTCTTTTTTTCTTTTCGTGGTTATTCTTGCAAACGGCTGGCTTCAAATCTCAATAAACTTCCGACCTTGCCTTTCGTCCTTTCGGACTCACTAAAAGTAATAAGAGTTTATTTAACCGACTGTTTCCTCCCACGAATTCTATGGCATTGTGCCTGCGTCAGAAATCGGTCAACCAGCGAGGAGTAAACGGCGTGGTACGTGTCTATCAATTGTAACAATTAATCACAGTTTACAATTGTCTTACATCATGAATTCGAAAATGACGTTAATCATGGCGCCGTGCAGGGTCGTTGGTTTGTCATTTAGGAAAAGACCTTTAATTATGGTGTCTTCGTAAATATATCTATGAGAGTCACTATGTGATTGGCTATATTTTTATTGTGAGTCCTGTTTTCTTTTCTTACTGAGATATATTCCTCTATTCTTGAGCCGGGATGCATTTGCATCATATGATATACTTTCTGTCAGATTAGTTTAGTGCGCGCGTAAATGTGCTTGCGCGTGGGGGCGGGGGGAGCGCATCCAAATCTTTTATTTACTTATTTATTTAATTTACTCTTTTACTTGTTTAAGTCATTTGACTGCAGCCATGCTGGAGCACCGCCTTTCGTCGAGCAAATCGGCCCCAGGGATTATTCTTTGTAAGCCTAGTATATATTCTATCGGTCTCTTTTGCCGAACCGCTAAGTTACGGGGACATAAACATACCAGCATTGGTTGTCAAGCGATGTTGGGGGGGGAGGACAAACACAGACCCCCCCACATATATATATATACATAGACATATATACGACTGGCTTCTTTCAGTTTCCGTCTACCAAATCCACTCACAAGGCTTTGGTCGGCCCGAGGCTATAGCAGAAGACACTTGCCCAGGGTGCCACGCAGTGGGAATGAACCCGGAACCATGTGGTTGGTAAGCAAGTTACTTACCACACAGGCACTCCTATGCCTATTAAACAAACTATGCGCCTGCAGAGGGACATGAACCCGCGACCCTCAGATCACTTTTGAGGATAACTCTTAAAAGATGATGCTCTACCGACTGAACTATGCGATTAACAAGATGCCATAAGCTCTACTATTTCTTTTACCGAATTTGCTTCAGTTCGTTGTATAATTTGATCTTTTGATTTTAGTCTTGTTATATCTTACAGGTTTCAGTCATTCAAGTGCGGCCATGCTGTGGCACCGCGTTTCGACAGTTTAGTCGATCGTGCCGATGCCAATACGTATTTCAGCCCGAAACTTACATGATAGAAATCTGTTTGTCGAACCGCTAAGTTGTAGGAGTTAAAAGGATACGACTTAAACACAACACCGGTTTTAACAACGGGTTTAAACACGCACAGGCATGGACGCAAATAGGCATATATACATTCATACATACACATGTACAATACATACGCATATACATACGTACGGACAACATGCATACATACATACATACATACATACATGCATACATACATACATACATACATACATACATACATACATACATACATACATACATACATACATACATACATATATGTGTGTATATGTGTGTGTGTGTGTGTGTGTGTGTGTGTGTGTGTGTGTGTGTGTGTGTGCCATTTGATAATAACAATACATCTGCTAGAGACGAAAATAATTTTAATAAATCAAGGGGTTTTCTTGTATGGCATTTGACATATCTGTATTTTTCCATGTTATTCAAATGCATACCATTGGCCAATTCAAGTTTTTTTTAGTTCATTTTTGTTTAAATTATGCAAATGACCTGGGCCTTACCTGCTGAGAAACAGTTATGATCTAGGTATAAATCAAAGTCCTTTGGCTACTGGAGATAAGGTCGAGTAATTACGGTGCAGATGAAGGTTATTCCTAACAACTACCTTCTTATCTTCAGACAAGAAACCTGTCCTTTTCCTTAAAGGTATGTCAGTTTTGGAGAAATCTTCAATCTTCAGATTATCTCCCCTTGCTATTTAGTAACTATTGGGTTGGTAACTAAGTTCCCGCTGTTTTTTTATTAAATTTAAATTTTTTAAAAGGTTTAATAAAAAATAACAAATAATTAATCGATAACGTATTCACCCTTGTTGTTTACAACTTCTTCCCAACATTCAACAAGATTTTCAATACCTTGTTGGTAGAAATCACCCGATTTCAACTCGAAAAATTGATCCAACCAAGCTCTCAATTCTGCATCAGTATTGAACGAAACTCCGCGTATAGCATTTGAAAGAGATCGAAAGAAGTGGAAATCCGTTGGTGCCAAATCAGGAGTGTACGGCGGGTGTGGCAGCACTTCCCAGCCATGCGTTTGAATGGCTTCTATGGTCATATTGGCGAAATAAGGGCAGGCGTTGTCGTGCAGCAGAAGAACTCTATGCTACCGATTAGGTCTTTTCTCTTGAATAGCCGTGTTCAGTAGTTCCATCTGTTGAACATAGAGTTCCGCGTTGACCGTTTGGTTCCGTTCAAGAAATTCGTAATAGATAATTCCTTCCCAGTCCCACCATACGCACAACATCGTTTTACGCGGATGAAGATCTTGTTTCACGCGCGGTGTCGCTTGTTTACTGGGGCTAAGCCATTCCTTACACTGCTTCATATTGATGTACAGGCACCATTCTTCGTCGCCAGTAACGATTCGGTAAAGAAATCGTTGCTTGTGTCCATGAGTTGAGCGGTGACGAGCAAGCAAACCAGCAGAGATTGTGGCTCATTGATTTTTGTTGTTGTCACTTAAAGCATGAGGAACCCATGCTCCATACTTCTGAACCTTTCCCATCGAGTGAAGATGCTTCTCTATAGCAGTGTGAGAACACTCCATTTTCCCTGTCAGTTCCCTTGTCGCTTGACAAGAATTTTCGTGCAAAAGTTGGTTTAATCGCTCTTCATTGAACTCAACTGGACGGCAAGAACGAGGTGCGACTTTGAGGTCAAAATTTCCATTTTTGAACTTGCCATACCAATCACGAGCGGTTCTTTCAGCTATGGCACCCTCTCCATCCACAGCATAAATGTCCCGAGCAGCTTTTGCGGTTTTAGAACCTTGATTAAAAGCAAAAAGGAGGTGTCGAAAATGCTCGTTATTCTTAACTTAATATTCCATTTTAATGATCTGAAAATAAACAAAAATTAACTAGAAAAAACAAAAAGATTACAAAATGATTCAAAAATAGGGATCTCGAAACAAAATAGATTCCAAAATTTAAAAATGCAATACATTCTAAAATCTAAAAAAAAAACGGCGGGAACATATGTATGTATGTATGTATGTGTATGTATGTATGTATGTATGTTGTATGTATGTATGTAATATATATATATATATATATATATATATATATAATATATATATATATATATATATATATATATATATATATATATAAAATATTATTCGAGACAAAACCACTATTTTGCAAAACAAACAAGGAAAGACTTAATCAATACATAAATTTTAATAAATAGTCAATTCTCTTGAAAAACGCCGCCGCCGTGGTGATCTCATTCTCGCCCACAACATCATAAGCGGGAAGTGTAACCTCTCGAAAGAGCTGTTCTTCACTCCTGCTCCGGAGCGTCGGCTGCGGGGTCATTCCGAAAAGCTCTACCTGCGACGATTTCATCTCAATCGAAGGAGAGGAGCTTTCTCCGTCCGGGTTGCGGATCCGTGGAACAAGCTGCCAGACGAGATGGTGAAGATGCCGACGACCGCTTTGTTCAAAGCCTCCCTGGACCTCAAGTGGCCTGAACTCTTTATTAACTATTTATTGACTATTTATTAAAATTTATGTATTGATTATGTCTTTCCTTGTTTGTTTTGCAAAATAGTGGTTTGTCTCGAATAATATTTTATAATATTTTACTATAAAATCGATTTAATCCTAAATCTGATTTTTTCCCTGTAAATTTGGATTTATTCCCTATATTTATTATTATTATATATATATATATATATATATATATAATATTATATATATATATATATTAATATATATATATATATATATATATATATTATATATAATATATATATTATATATATATATATATACATATATATATTATATATATTATATATATATATATATACATATATATATATACATATATGTTAGTTAGTAGTTAGTTAGTTAGTTAGTAGTTAGTTAGTTAATTTGGCTCAAAAGCAAATAGCAAGGCCATGTAGGGGGACATGGAGTTAAGTACAGGGTGTGTGTTCATGTAAAGAGTTCAGGCCACTTGAGGTCCAGGGAGGCTTTGAACAAAGCGGTCGTCGGCATCTTCACCATCTCGTCTGGCAGCTTGTTCCACGGATCCGCAACCCGGACGGAGAAAGCTCCTCTCCTTCGATTGAGATGAAATCGTCGCAGGTAGAGCTTTTCGGAATGACCCCGCAGCCGACGCTCCGGAGCAGGAGTGAAGAACAGCTCTTTCGAGAGGTACACTTCCCGCTTATGATGTTGTGGGCGAGAATGAGATCACCACGGCGGCGGCGTTTTTCAAGAGAATAAAGGTCGAGCGTCCTCAGCCTTTCTTCGTAGGACAAATTTTTGAGACCATGAACCTTGCGGGTAGCCAGCCTCTGGACTCTTTCGTGATGCTGTATGTCTTTGAGGAGATAAGGAGAAGAGGCTTGAATCCCATACTCCAATATGGGTCTCACCAGCGTGACATAGAGTGGTAGGAATATGGCTGCTGTGAGCATTCCGAATGACCGTCGAATCAAAAACAGAATTCCGGGCGCTTTGTTGGCAGCATGGACGCACTGGACCGAAGGCGAAAAGGAGGAATCCACCAAGATACCCAGGTCCTTTACCTGATCGGTCCTCTCCAGCAGCAGACGACCCGGCTCGAAATCAAGTTGAGTTGCAGGAGTAGAGCCGACAGGCAGATGACAGCACTTTGACACGTTCAGACACAGGTCCAATCGTTAGACCACTTCCAAATTTGGTGGAGGCATCGACGAAGATCCTCTATACTACCGCGAGGAGCGACCAGTTTGATATCGTCGGCAAATAGAAGGGTGTGTTGCGTGAGGTCGTCGGGCAAGTCATTTATGAAGACTAAGAACAACAAGGGCCCAAGCACTGAACCTTGAGGCACGCCACTGCTCGCACTGGAGACGTCGGACCGCGAACCATTAACTTGAACTTGGAAGGAGCGATCTGAGAGGAAGGCACCAACCCATCATACAATATCCGGATGGAAACTATATGCTTGAAGCTTGACAAGTAGTAGGCGGTGGTTTACCGAGTCAAAAGCTTTGGCAAAGTCCAATAAAACGATGTCAACAGCATCACTATCATCGAGGATGCGCGCGTCACCAATTCTTCCATTACTAGTAAGTTGGTCAAGCATGATCTCTTCGGCACGAAGCCGTGTTGGGAATCAGTGATCGAGGCTGTGTTTAGGAGGTGGAGCATCATACTTTTCTTAAGGATGGTTTCGAACATCTTGCTGATTATTGATGTAAGGGAAACCGGTCGGTAGTTAAGCGGGTCTTCGCGGCTCCCTTTCTTGAAAATTGGGCAGATTATCGCTGTTCTCCAGTCTGCAGGTATAACACCCGTCGCCAATGACATATTGAATAGTCGTGTTAAGGGCTCGCAGATGACCGGAGCCAACGCTTTGATAACCCGTGGGTGTATATATGTATATATATACATATATATATATATATACATACATATATATATATATTGAAAAAAGATGTGGAACACGAGTTGTGATATATAAAAAAGGAAAAGAAGAAAATGCTGACAAAATAATTTAAGTAATTTAAGTAATTTAATTAGGTGAAAGTTCTTTTTACCGGTTGCGCATTTGTTATGCTTATCAAAAGATATTTTTTAAAGAGAGATTAGAGTTCCTTTTTGATAGATCTTTTTCCTCTTATCTTTTCCAGATAAGAGGAAACAATCTATCAAAAAGGAACTCTAATCTCTCTTTAAAAAATTTCTTTGATAAGCATAACAAATGCGCAACCGGTAAAAAGAACTTTCACCTAATTAAATTACTAAATTACTTAAATTATTTTGTCAGCATTTCTTATTCCTTTATTAATATATAGATATATATATATATATAAGATATTATATATATATATATTAATATATATATATATAATTATATGTATGTATATATATGTATATTATATTATATTATAAATACATGTCAGTGAGAGTGGATGAACTTTTATCATATGCTTGAAATAGATGATATAACGCACATACTTACATATATATGAACATGAAAGAAATTCAGAAATAAACCAAGAATTCCATTACATATAGTTTCTTTTCTTTTCAGAATATCAACCAAAATTAGACCTCTTCCCACCTTGTTCGTACGATAATTCAAAGCTATTTAAAAGTACGTGGTTAATTGTGTGCAGGTTAATATATAACATTGAAAAGACAGCAGTCCAATATAACCATCTTGGTGAAGTGATATTCATGAAGAATTAGGTAAGCATAATGTGTTATGAGAGTCTATACATAATTTACTGCGAAATGTGTGTTTTAAAAGTATTCATGCATATTTTCTTGTTTATAAGTTAATGTATATAAGTCAATAAAAGTCATAAGGGAAAAAATAATTTACGTTTTATTTTAAAACTGGTAGACATAACAATCAATAAATGATTTATCGCTCAGACTATCATTCCGAGTTTTGAGACAAACAAAGAGATAACGAGTAGATAACAGTTAATTAAGAAACCAAAAGCGAAAACACTGGTGCACGGTTGTTACCGAGTAAAAACAAGAAGAGAGAGAAAACGTTTTGAATTCTGTATAAACACCTAAAGTCGCTGACAGATTCCTGGTTTCCTGTTGGTTCAGATTACACTTGGTGTAAAACAGTGAAGCACTGAGATATCACCTGAAATGCGGTCGCTACATAAAACTTGCTTTATTTTGATGCCTAAGCAGTAATTGACGAGGATCAATATAAATGAAGAAATACAGAAAGCCGAATGATCCAGAATTACTTGCTGGAGTGACCGATGCCATTGGTGAGTGGCCGGAATGACTGACAAGTATGGTATACACGCATTTCTCTTTTACTCTTTTACTTGTCTCAGTCATTTGATTGCAGCCATGCTGGAGCACTTTCTTAAATAGATTTGGTCGAACAAATCGACAGTATTACATTTTGTAAGCCTAGTACTTATTCTATCGGTCTCTTGGCCGAACCGCTAAGTTACGGGGACGTAAACACACCAACTTCGATTGTCAAGTGCTGGCAGGAGACAAACACAGACATAGAGATACACACACATATGTATACACACTCACAACACACAGAGACACAAACACATATTTGAAAGTCTTTGTGAAAATTACTTAATACAGCTTTTAAGTATAAAGGGGATATTTTTTCTTAAATTATTTTTTTAGAAAATGCTATAAAGTTTTTTATCAGGCTATTACTGACCTGACCTAATCGAAAGCGCTCGAACACTAGAACAAAAAAACTTCTTCCCACAAAGGTAAGTAATATCCTGATAAAATACGTTATAGCTTGTTTTTAAAAAGCAATTTAAAAAAGATCCCCTATATATATATATATATATATACAGTTGCGGCCAAAATGTTCAGAACGGCATTGTTTTCGTCAGAAAAGTAGATATAATTTTTTATCAAAGTAGTTTTATATTCTATAATTTTTACAGACAATAAATACGATATTATTTGTGATTGTCTGAGATTTTGGTGTAATTTGAGAGGATAATACAAAAGTTATGGCTGATTTAGTGATTTACTGCAAAACCCATGGCGGCCAAAATGATCAGAACGGTTGAAAAATAACAAAATAATAAAAAATGACAGAGAATACTGGAATTATTTAATATTTAGTGTGAAGCCCTTTAGCTTTAATCACACTCTGACATATTCGACTGCATGAGGAAATTAAATTTTCAATTTCTTGCTGGGTGATCTTATTCCATTCTTCCTGAAGGGCATTCCATAATTGCTCAGTTGTTTTAGGATTTCTGGCTTTCGAACGTTCTCCTAGAATATTTCACACATTTTCAATTGGATTGAGATCTGGGCTTTGAGCAGGCCAATCCATAACAATAACCTTTTCAGCCTTGAGGAAGTTCATGACCACCTTAGCCTTGTGACATGGGGCATTGTCCTGCATGAATATGGGTGGTCGCTTAGTTGAATTTCTCAGCACAGGCAAGACATGATCTTTTACAAGTTGTTTATAAACTCCTGCATTTACCTTTCCATGTAATCGCACCAAAGGGCCCACACCATCTCCAGATATCATCCCCCAAACCATGACACTTCCTCCACCGAATTTAACACTAGTCTTAAGGCATTTAGGCGACAATTTTTCACCTACTTTTCTACGAACGTACCTTTTCCCATCTGAGCCAAATAACATAAACTTAGATTCATCACTGAAATGCACCGTTTGCCATTTTTCGTGAGACCAAAACATATGTTCAGTTGCAAAAGTAAGACGACACTTTTTATTCTTGGAGCTGATCAGTGACTTCACTGCAGGTGCTCTTGCTTGTAGATCATGTTCAACTAAACGACGAGACACAGTTTTTCGAGATAAAGTTTTCTTCAATACAATGCTCATTTTCCGAGAAACAGCAGCAGCAGTTTTAAATCTGTCCTTTTTAACCAACTTTACCAGAGCACGATCTTTTCTCTTGGTCATTTTTCTTGGCCTACCTGTAAACTTTCTTGCTTCACACGAACCACAATCATCGTAGACCTTAAGAATACCGTGTACAACACTTTTTGACTTGTTAACAATACTTAAATTATCCTTCCTTCGAAGCTTAATAATCTGCTGACGAATTGGTAACGGAGAGGAGTAAGTGGCATTATATTAACAAAGTACACTGCAATATTCTTATAATGTTTTAGTAAACGAACCGTCACGTAAACAAATTCAAAACATTAGAGTTCGCCGGTTAAATATACTAAAACACGGAGTAAAAGCAACCGTTCTGATCATTTTGGCCGCCGTGGGTTTTGCAGTAAATCACTAAATCATTGATAACTTTTTTATTATTCTCTCAAATTACACCAAAATCTCAGGCAATAACAAATAATATTGTATTTATTGTCTGTGAAAATTACAGAATATAAAACAACTTTGATAAAAAAATATATCTACTTTTCTGACGAAAACAATGCCATTCTGAACATTTTGGCCGCCATTGTATATACATATATATATATATATATATATATATACAGGGGTTGGACAAAATAATGAAAGCACCTTAAATTTCAAACAAATTTATTTTAATATGGAGCAGGACCACCTTTGGTAGTAATTACAGCTTGAATTCTACAAGCTATGGACTCGTACAAAGTTTGAATTGTTTCCAAAGGAATTTTTGTCCTTTCTTCAGCTAAAACTGTCCCCAGTTCTTGTAGTATTGATGCTGGAAGATATTGACTCCTTACTTGTTTTTCTAAAATGCACCATAAATGTTCGATAATATTGATTCTGGGGACTGCGTTGGTCAGATACGCTGCTCAACTTCACTAGAATGTTCCTCGTGCTATCCAGTAACAACTTTAGCTCTGTGAATTGGTACATTATCATCCCGAAAGATTGCGGAAACAGTTCCGCAACCATAGTATGAATTTGACCAGATAAAATACTTAAACAGTCTTGACTATTGGAAGTAGTGGTTTTCCGATTGCAGCCCTCCCGTGAAATCCGGTTTTGTGCAGCTCCCGGCGAGCAGTTTTTATGGAAACTGGTTTCTCGAGGTGGTCATTAAGCTCTGCAGTAATTTTCGGAGCTGTACTTTTGTGATCCTTTCTCACAATTTACGTAAGAGTTTGACAGTCCCTATCTGAAAGTTTTGGTTTTCTTCCGGAGTTTTGTTTCGATGAGGAGGTTTTTCCCTCTTTCTCAAAGGCTGTCATTACTTTCGAGACAGTAGTTCTTGATACACCAAACACTTCGGCTGTTTTCGTTACGCTGGCGCCAACAATTTGACCTCTTTGAAAGTCCGATAGATCTGTCATTTTAATGATTTTTAATTACCTTTTTTTTGTGATATCTGAAAAGAAACAGCAATGTTAGCAAAACATATTAAATAACACTAATAATAAATAAAAAAAAACATAAAAATAAACAAGCTCTTGACGGTTTTATAGATATTTCAAAATTATGATGTTATGATAATAGGTGTTTCCATTATTTTTGTCCAACCCAATACCTACCTACATACATATATACACACACTGCACATATATTATATATATATATATGTATATAATATATATAATATATATATAATATATATATATATATTATATATATATATATATAATTATCTATATATATATATATATAATATATATTCGAACGGGCTTCTTTCAGTTTCGGTCTACCAAATCCACCCACAAAGTTTTGGTCGACAAGAGGCTAAAGCAGAAGACACTTGCCCAAAGTTCTACGCAGTGGATTGAACCCAGAACTATGTGGTCGGGAAGTAAACTTCATACCACACGGCCACGCATGCATAAGTTGCAAAGGTGGATATCTACACACCGGCACAAGATGCAGCTTTACAAGTGAGTCTGAAGAAAATGAACGTAGTGTGAGCTTTTCGTACTCTTGAAGTCCTTGATTTGGTACAGAATGCACATTACTTTGTGGTAACTTTGTGGAGTCGATTAAATAAAGTACCAGTCCAGTACTTTTGTTGTTTGTTCCTTCTCGAGCCATGCCTGGCTCATAAGGGCCGGTTTCCCGGTTTCTTTGGCGTATAGGTTCCCCACCTGGGCGGGACACCGGTCCGTCGCAGGTGAGCTGCAAGATGCAAGAGGAAAGAGTGAGAGAAAGTTGTGGTGAAAGAGTCAGCAGAAGTTCGCCATTACCTTCCGCCGGAGCCGCGTGGAGCTTAGGTGTTTCGCTCATAAACACACACATCGTCCGGTCTGAGATTCGAACCCGCGATCCCTCGACCGCGAGTCCGCTGTTCTAACCACTAGGCCATGTGCATCCACAGTCCAGTACTTGAGTCGATTTAATCGATTGTCCCCCCCCCGCCTTCCTTCAACATCTGTATGGCGTTGTGTCTATGCAATAATCTAAGGGTGGTGAAGAGGCAGAATTGATTGTGCGTCGGACAAAATGACTTGCTATAATTGTCTTTAATTGTTCTGGCTCTTTATGTTCTGAGTTCAAATCCTACCGAGACCAGCTTCGCCAGTCTTCCTTCCAA
>NC_043005.1:109694536-109703381 GCF_006345805.1 Octopus sinensis | reverse complement strand
TAATAATTTTGATTCTTGCAGTGTGAAGATGTCTTTGAAACATGATACAGCTAAGTACTAAGTATTACCAAATGAATTTTTCCTTGGAATGCTTAGAAAACGAACCATTATTGCTGTTGGTTAAAGAAGAGCTTTGTTGGTACGAAGTGAGTAGATAACATCAAGAAGACAGAGACTTGTTTCCCAAACTTTAAAATTTTATTTGCTCTCATTACATTTTTGCATCCAAAATGACTATTCTGCACAATTATGTGACAAGTCTAAACACTTCAATGAAAGCAAAAAAACTATACAAAATGAAAACACACAACTATATGTATAAGTGGATGAAGAAAATGAAAGCTTCAGTGAACAATTATTGGAAGAAAAACATCCCAAATACTCAAATAACTCATTTGGAAGAGAAAAAGAGTAATAACAACAATGATAATAATAATGACTTATGTGATTTCAAATACTGTGACCTATTCACATCGTGGTTGTGTAGTGACTAACTTTCCTTCAATACAAAATGAACTGATGAAGTTTTTAGATCTATCACAGTTACAAGATTAAAAGAAAAAAGACACAGACGATGATAAACTTGTAAAACTGAACAGCATTATTTTTACATCAGGTGCTAATCCAGGACAGGATTATTTCCTGTAGTAAAGAGAAAAGATTATATATCTCTGTCAGTACAGAGGCGTAGGAATGGCTGTGTGGTAAGTAGCTGGCTTACCAACCACATGGTTTCGGGTTCAGTCCCACTGCGTGACACCTTGGGTAAGTGTCTTCTACTATAGCCTCGGGCAGACCAAAGCCTTGTGAGTGGATTTGGTAGACGGAAACTGAAAGAACCCCGTCGTATATCTGTATATATATATGTGTGTATATATGTATGTGTATATATGTATGTGTGTGTGTATATGTTTGTGTGCCTGTGTTTGTCCCCCCAACATTGCTTGACAACCGATGCTGGTGTGTTTATGTCTCTATAACTTAGCGGTTTGGCAAAAGAGACCGATAGAATAAGTACTAGACTTACAAAAAATAAGTTCTGAGGTCGATTTGCTTGACTAAAGGCGGTGCTCCAGCATGGCCACAGTCAAATGACTGAAACAAGTAAAAGAGTAAAAGAGTAAAAGAGTACAATGATGAAAGTGTTCTTCTCTCATGTTTAATAAGACAACTGGCTTTCCAGGACATATGAGAAATTCTCTCACTTGAAAAAGGTAAATATTTATAGCACTATATTCTTTTAAAACTGAAGACACAATCAAAATAGGTTGAATTTGTCAGACATAACTCTGAATATATGTTTGTTCCCCATTATATGGGTAAAAAATAAACACAAGACTGGCAGAATGAGATCCTGGATATGAATCTACATTTTAATAAAAGATATATTGAAATTGTAATTTATAAGAATTTTCTAGAAATTGGTGACTTATAATTGCATATCTATATATATAAAACTGTAGTTGTGTGAGTGTCTGTCTCCTACGATTTAGATTCCTAACTCCTCCCACATTTTGCGGTGCAGTTTAACCAAATTCGGGTATCTTATAGTCGTGATTAATATCGAGCCCATTTGGCTATTAGCGCGCGACTACGATGAGTCTACGATTTTAAAAATAATTTAACATCATTTTTTATTCCATTTTAATGCATAATTTTTCATGTGTCGATGGCGGCGGAGTTGGCGTCCATGGTCACAGCTGCACCTGTTTGCTTCTCCCCCTTCTTCCCTCCCTCGTGAAGCTGTGGGGAAGGGAGTGTAAGGTAATCAACGTCGTAAAGCGTTGTCAAGGAGACCAGCGTTCTTTTAGAACAACGACTTCATGGCTTGAAGACACCAAAACAGAAATGGCTAAGAAAGCCCGAATGGGCATCTATAAGGGAAGTAACTCTCTAAAAATGCTTATATAGTTATTTCCCTTACAAACCCGAGCAACGCCGGGTGATACTGCTAGTTTTAAATAAAAGTTACATAATTCCAACTAATTATTAAGCAGCATTTTTTGTATAGTATAAATTATATTCATTGTTGTTGCTGTTGTTTCTAGCAGAAAGACCTCCCTCTTGGCAGTTTTCTGCTTGTTCTTTTCTTTTATTCTTTTACTTGTTTCAGTCATTTGACTGTGGCCAAGCTGGAGCACCGCCTTTAGTCGAGCAAATTGACTCCCAGGACTTATTCTTTGTAAGCCTAGTACTTATTCTATCGGTCTCATTTGCCAAACTGCTACACACCAGCATCAGTTGTCAAGCGATGTTAGGCAGACAAACACAGACACACAAACGTATACACACACACACACACATATATATATATATATATATGTGTGTGTGTGTATATATAATATATATATACGATGTGCTTCTTTCAGTTTCCGTCTACCAAATCCACTCACAAGGTTTTGGTTGGCTCGAGGCTAAAGTAGAAGACACTTGCCCAAGGTACCACACAGTGGGACTGAACCTGGAACCATGTGGCTGGTAAGCAAGCTACTTACCACACAGCCACTTCTGCACCTATAAATTGTTGCTAAATATTCACACATTTGCTCTCCAATATGCATAGTTTTTCTAATAAATTAAGTTTATTTTCCTTTGCATCCTATATTCTCACAGTATTCACTTGCTCAGTAAATATTTCTTTTATTATCTTATCACAATCTTAATCTCTTCCTTTTAAATAAACTCAGTGTAGCCCATCTTTTATGCGATCATTTTATATGGTAAAAACAGTAGGGATCACATGCGTATTTAGCACAACAAACAGCCATACCATCAAATTATGTCACTGTTGTGCAGTTGGATTATACACCACTCCACCTTCATTCAGTTTACTTCCTCGTAACTTGACACCACTTACAGATTACCATGGGGTAGGGGGTGAGTTAGAAAGAAATCGATTTCAGATTGTCAAGACAAGTCCCTTAACTCCTTGGGGAGTTGCTGGGGGTACTGCAGTCATGCAGAATATCTGAGGCAAGAAAGCCTGGCAGAGCCCATTCCTCTCCAGGCTAAACTCATTTCTACAGTTGAATGGACTGGAGCAACATGAAATGAAGTGTTTTGCTCAAGAACACAACAGATCCCCCAGTCCAGGGATTGAAACCACAATCTTACGGTCGTGAATCCAACACACTAACTAGTAAGCAATGCACCTCTACTAGTGGTACTCATTTCTATAGCTGAATGAACTAGAAAAACAAGAAAGGAAGTGTTTTTTCTCAAGAACACAACAGCTCGCCCGGTCCAGGAATTGAAACCATAATCTTACGGTCGTGAATCCAACACCCTAACCACAAAACCACATGCCTCCACTTGCATAAAAAGTTTGTGTATCAATATATCTTAGATTACACCCTAGCAAATTTTTCCCCCAAATGTGCAGCCTCTTGTTGGCATTGAAATGTTTTCTGTGAGCATATGTGTGTGCTTGCATGTGTGCGTGTGCATATGTGTGTAAGTGTGTGAATGTTAGGTGAATGCGTATAAATCTCAGTGGAAGAGTTTGAGTGCCTGCTTAGTTGGTTAAAGTTGAAGCAGTTGCATTTAAAGTGTATCAATATATTTTTAGAATGATAACTGGGCAGGAATAAATTTTGGTTTGTGAATGAATATGCTTCATTTGCATAAAAAGTGTAGGAGTATTAATACCTTTTGTTTTGTATGTTATTCCTTCTGGAAAAAAAAATAAAACACTGTGGTTGTTGCAAACCAGCTTGGTGTTAAATAAATCTTTTTTTTGTTTGTTTTTAATTGTAGACTCAGGGTCTTTCTTATTCAAAGTGCTTGTTTTTAAAAGCTTCATAAAAATGTAAGGAGATATGCTGGACAACAATTCATATCGAAAAGCTTGCAGTTCTAACACATGTGACTGCATAACATTTTTTTTCTGTCCTCTTCTATATTTATACATTTTAGTGTTAATAACCTGTGTTAAAATACAAGTATAGATATTCAGAAATAAAAAATTACTTTTTTTTATTGTTGCTCATTATATAACCTAAAATAACATGAGTAACAGAGTTTTCAACAAATGAATTAACAATCGCAAATAAAGAAAAGATGGAGAGAGAGGGAGAGAGAGAAGGAGAGAGAGAAGGAAGTAAGATGTTAAAAAGAGTTGTCTTGCAGTATAAAATTTTTAAAAACTACTATATCACAACAAATTAAAATTAGTCATTTGGATGGAAAGAAACTTCAAAACCACATTTTGATAAAAATATATTAAAACTGGAATTTTAAGAATATTCTTCTTTAATAAGACTGTAAAAGACTTTAATAAATGCTTTCTCTTGGTAAAAGTTACATAATTCCAAATAATTAATAATTAATAAGTTGCTTTCCCCATTATTGCATAGATCATTATTATTTTATAAGGCAAAATTCCTGGCCTTGTTCCTGAATTAGAAAATAATGTTAACTTTATTATTTCCTTAATATTCCTAGTTACAGAAATGCACCAATATTTTCTTTTCATCATCAAAAAACAATCCAGTTTCTTATAATATATATATATATATATACACACACATATATATATATATACACACACATATATATATATATACATATATATAAATATTTACATATATATACATATATATACACATACACACACACACACACACACACACATATATATATATATGGGTGCAGGAGTGGCTGTGTGGTACCTTGGTCAAGTGTCTTCTACTATAGCCTCAGGCTGACCAAAGCCTTGTGAGTGGATTTGGTAGATGGAAACTGAAAGAATTGTATGTGTGTGTGTGTGTGTGTGTGTGTGTGTGTGTGTATGCTTGTGTGTTTGTATCCCCCCAACATTGCTTGACAACTGATGCTGGTGAGTGTTTACGTCCCCGTAACTTAGCACTTCGGCAAAGGAGAACCGATGGAATAAGTACTAGGCTTACAAAGAATAAGTCCTGGGGTCGATTTGCTCGACTAAAGGCGGTGCTCCAGCATGGCCACAGTCAAATGATCGAAACAAGTAAAAGAGTAAAAGAGTATATATATATATATATTATATACTTTATTTTAAGCAGCAGAAAATTCAACAAAATCTGTTACTCTGAGTTTCTCGTTGCCGTTCATCAGACAGTTTTTTCTAGCAAAAACTGTCTGATGAACGGCAACGAGAAACTCAGAGTAACAGATTTTGTTGAATTTTCTGCTGCTTAAAATAAAGCATATTACTCTACCACTGGTATTTGAGTACTCTTTTTTCCACCTTGTTTCACATTTATGTGTTTACTCCGGTATATATATATATATATATATATATATATATATATGAATATAATAAAGGTTAACAATGAGTGAGTAAGAATACCTGAACAATATTTACAGAAGCCAGAATTGCAATTTGCTGGAACATGCCTTTGTCTAACATTATTGATGATCTGTCAAGTCTTTCCATATTTGTGTAGCACCAAACACAACTGTTATGCTGAACACATTCCTTAACAGCCATAATATTTTTCATTCTGTAGCTAACTTTGTGTAATTCCTAAGTTTTTAATCTAAATTCTGCTCAACTTTACAGTCAATTAGTATTGCTGTATCAATTATTAATATCCTATTGGCGTTTTTGCAATAGAAATTAATGTCAGCTGTAGAGTCACCTGTTTGTATGCTAAGCGCCTGGACTATTTTCACACTCTTGGTTTTCTAAGAGAGAAGTGTTTGGGTGGAGTTCTTATGCGTATCAGGGAAATTTTTTCCTGTGTAGTTGAAATGGTGTAGCTTGACATAGGTTGAATAGCTTGTTACATTATTGTGTCTCCAAATATTTTTCAGAGCTAGTGTAGGCTCAATGTTGTATATTTTTTCAGAAAATACATGAGGCAATGTTATTTACCATTTATATTGTAGAAATTTAAAATATATTTCTTAATACATCTAGTAGTGATAGCTTCACCTCCATGATGAAAGCTGTGGCTTTTATTTTTCTAATCTCTCTCTATATATAAAGTTGAAGTTGTCTGTGTATGGCAGGTTTGGTAGCCTTCAACTAAAACTATCTCCTCCGAGACCCTACGGTGCAAGTTGGCCAAAATTGAGAGTATGATAGAAGAAGGCGTGTTCTTCCTTCCGTAGAAGAAAAAATTCAAATCTGATCATGTTAACACCAAAAATTATTTACATCAAAAAGGTGCTTTTTTTTACTTTTCAAAAATTCCAATTCTAAAGGGTCGAAACAAACCCGAGCAACGCTGGGTGATACTGCTGGTCATTACATATTTTTTAATCTAGTTCAATGCTACTTAGCCACACAGACACTTCCCCATTCTCTCATTACATCAGATATTCTTGCAATAATTGCCAGTTGTTAGTGTCTTGTTGTTTTTCTTGCTACAATTGTTGTTGTTATTATCATTCTAGTTGTTACCTTGGTTGTTTTAATTATTACTATTGTTGCTGCTGGTGTTATTTTTGTTGCCCTATTCCATTTTTTTTTTTAAATCTGGAAGAAATAAATTCTTCAGGATGTCATTCATGTTCCTCTTAAACCTTTGTAAGTTAGTCTCTGCAGTAAAGATATGTGCAGAGAGTAAATTCCAGAGGTATGATCTTCTGGGAAGAAAATTAAGGGCTGAGTATAGTGATTAGTGTTGGGTCTTGGATACGGAATACAACTAGAAGTGATGAGAGGAGGAGAAGTGTATGGGTTGGGAATACTTGATGGAAGGTGGAATGAGTCCATTAAGTTCCAAAGAACAGAGACCATTATAGTAGCAGGAGAAATGAGAGAGAGAAGAGACAGTGCACCTGTGGGCCATGAGCTGGAATGTGTCTGTGAGTGACTTTATCAGTCAAGAAGTCCCTTACTGGACATAGTTTCAGATGTCTGTGTGTAGGGCAGCAATACTGTTCCAGATGTTAGATTAAAACGATATTGTGGCCCTCAATAATTGCAGAATATTGAAGCATTTTCTGTCCATGAAGAGAAGGGCCAGTTATTGAATATGTTCCTATCTATGTTAAGGATGTGCTGCACCAGGAGAAATCATTTGTGATACTGAGACTCAACAACTGGAGTGATGCTAAGGGCTCTGGAAATGTGCAGCTCATGATCAATTGCTATGTAGTGTGATGAAGTTTTCTTGTTATGAGAAGCATTTTTGTTTTCTTGCAATCAAAAGAGACAAGAATGGCATATCCCAATCAGAGAATTCTTTACAGGTCTCTTTTCATGTTGTCAGTGTAGGTTTAACATGAGGTGTCTAGGTTGCATATGGATGAATGTATGGGATGAATAAAGAGTAATATCAGTGGCTTAAGAGTGGAATTGTTGAAACTGGTGGCAAGGAAGTCATTGATGTATAGAAAAAAGGAAGTAAAGGATGAAATCAAAGCCTATGGCACTTTGAAGGTGACAGAACAAGAGACAAAATGTGTGCTGTCTGCATGCACAGTTGTGAAACACAATGGGTAGCTCCTGATTCAAAAGATAAGAGATTGGTGGAGGCTGTATATGGGCAGATTGCATACCAGACACAGCAAAAGGCTTTGTTGATGTTGTAGTTCGTGACATTATTATTGTTAAATTTCTCCAAGGCAAGTATTCATTGTAGTAATAGAAGAGGATAGGTCACTAATGGATCTGGTTTATGGAAAATATCCTGGTGGTTCTTAATTTGGGAAAAACATCTATGGTGTTAGAAGACATCATTGTTAATGGCTGTTTCCATTATGTTGCAGTAAAGCAGAGCAATATTTGGCAGGGAGAGAGAGGTTGTCCAACTTGAAAATGAGACTCATAGAAGTGTGTTTCCAAAGACCAGGACTCATCTCTGTTGAGAGGGAGAGTCTGATGAGTTTGGTGATTCTAGGCAATAGCTTTGGCGCCAAAGTTTGGAAGTAATGGAAGGAACATGGTCAGGACTTACAGACTTATTAGTTTAAAGCAACTGAAGGTGCTTTCATACTTGGCACACAGGTATACAGATGGATGTGGACCTGAAAAGGTGAAAGGAAATAAACCGAGTGGATTTATTAAGGGTGTGCAGTGTAGGACTGGCTACAAAATGGGCAGGAATGGTGCAAAAATTCTGTCGGGGTACTTCGTAAAGATCCATTTTCATTGCTGTAGCTGTCGCCATAGTTGTTGTAATCATTGTTGTCATTATGGCTGCTGTTGTTGTTGTTGTTGCTGTTGAGCGAACGGTCTTCGTCCCAGAGCTCGCAAGATGGGACAAGTCCGAAACATGGTCCTTTTGTGATTCGTAAGACCCGCAGAAGAGAAAGCAGGTCATCCCCCAACACCGAGAGCATCGACGGATGGATGAATGTGCATCCAGGCTCAGCGGTTGCATAGGAAGTCGGGGACAAGAAACAGGAAGAAAGAATGAGAGAAAGTTGTGGTGAAAGAGTACAGCAAGGATCACCACCATCCCTGCCGGAGCCTCATGGAGCTTTAGGTGTTTTCGCTCAATAAACACACACAATGCCTAGTCTTGGAATCGAAACCGCAATCCTCTGACTGCGAGTCCACTGCCCTAACCACTAGGCCATTGCGCCTCCTGTCTTGTTGCTGCTGCTATCTTTATTGAAACTGTCATTCATATTGTTTTTGTTATTATATGGACGTTGTAAAGGTGGTGAGCTGGCAGAAACGTTAGCACACCAGGCGAAATGCCTAGCATTATTTTGTCTGCAGTTACGTTCTGAGTTCAAATTCTGCCGAGGTCAACTTTGCCTTTCATCCTTTCAGGGTCGATAAATTAAGTACCAGTTATGTACTGAAGTTGGTGTAATCAACTTAATCCCTTTGTCTGTCCTTGTTTGTCTCCTCTATGTTTAGTCTCTTGTGGGCAATAAAGAAATAAGGAACGTTAGCACGTCGGGC
>NC_043005.1:109677036-109687036 GCF_006345805.1 Octopus sinensis | reverse complement strand
ATTACAAGGTAGAGCTTTTCTTTTGGAAGGTATTAAAAAAAAAAAAAAAAAAAAAAAAATAGGAAGGGGGAGGTTCGATCAAAAGGGATCGAAAGGAGAGAAAGAGGACAAAAAAAAGGGGGGTCGGTAAAAAAAAAAAAAAAAAAAAAAGGGGAGAGAGAAGAAAAAAAAAAAAAAAAAAAAAAATGATCAAAGGATCGTTATCACAGAAATGTCAATATGAAGTGTAAAGGGGAGGACAGGTGAGGTTACCCGGGAAAGAAAAGCCTACGGAAAAGACCACGGTAACCTCGGTCAATGAAGTCACATTTTATATTTCTTTTTTTTTTTTTTTTTTTTTTTTTGCAAATAAGTAACTCTCTGTTTTCGATTTCTGGGTTCATAGGACTATGCTCAAGGTGGCTTCGTCATTCATACGTGCCATTCTTGCAACATTCACCCATCTTTTTTAAAACTTCGCTAGAAAACTTGCCTCTCTACTCTCACTTCCTTTTCAAGTGGTACTTGAAGAAGTTGATGAGAGATTGACCAGAGAGGAAAGTGTTTGTCTCCAATCCTTTCAGACGCGTCTCCACCAGATACATTCTTTCGCCATAGCCACAAGATGATGAAAATAGCCTTCCTTCCCGTTGAAGGAAGGAGGCGGACAATATTGACGATAGACTCAGCTGATAAACCGACTCGTCCCACACGTGACAGCAGTTGTTCGACATAAGCCCACAGGTCGGAAATTGTTGGACACTGAACGAGTGCGTGCAGAACGGTTTCGTCGCTCTGACCGCATCTGGGCAGGTCGCCCCGTGTTTTCGAGCCGTGTCTGTAGAGCTTATCCGAACGGGTAGCGCTTCTCGGTGTTAGCACTGCCAGGCCAAGGATCTCTGGAAGTTGTCCATGGGCCTGGCCCGAAAGTCGTCCCGAACAGGCGGGTCAGGTACTCCTCGTCGACGTCCAGGTTCGCCCCGAGCTCGTCGTCGTACCTCCCCTCCACTAAACCCCTATATGCTTTGGTTGTGTTGAAGTCACTTAAGGTCGACCCAGGACGGCAGACTTGCTTGAGAGCAACGCGACACTCGCGGGTGCCATTCGCCCTTCCTCGGCCTCTTTTTGATCACGACTGCAGTTCGGTCATGGAGACGAGCTGCGGGAAAGCGTGCCTCACAAACGGCGACCACACCTGTTCACGTCGTCTACATAGAGCCAGAGATGTCGCAGTCTCAGCGCGTGTCTGCGCATCATCAACCACGGCATGCCCAGCCCTCCTTTTAACGGGTTGTTGACAGCAAATGGATCGCCTGACCATCGGGACGCATTCCTTTCCACAAGAAGCGAAAGAGGATGCGTTGTAGTTTGGTGATGGTAGGGTGGGACAAGGTACGACGGTCAGGCGGTAGTAGATGACGGACGCGATGTACGTGTTCGCCACCTCCGCTCGCCTTTTAGGGACAGTTTCCTCTCGGCCCATTGCCGGCGAGAGTCACCACCCTACTCGTTATCTCGTTCAGTTCTTCTCCACTTGGAGGTCCGGACCAAACCAGACCCCGAGCAACTCACCGGGCCGTCGGTCCAGCGTCCCACGACGGAGGCGCTGGTGGACGGCATGGGCTTGCTTCTCCAGGTGCCTAGTCGCAGCAAGCCACTGACTTTTCCCGGTTGATTTTCGCTCCTGTCAACGCTTCGTAGTTTTTCAGTGTCTCGCCGACCAGCTCGATGTGCTCGTGGCTAGACACTATGACCGTGACGTCGTCCCGCGTATGCAGACACGCTCGTCCCGCATCCAATTCTCGCGGGATGCCCCTTAGAGTCGCCAGCTTCCGCAGTAGTGGCTCAGAGTCAATACGTATAGAAGCGCCGAGAGGGGGCATCCCTGACGGACCGAACGTGCAATGTCGAAAGGTCTCGATAGATGTTTCCATTTACGCGAATTACCGAACGGATGCCTCTGTACAGGCAGCTATCCAGCCGCGGAAGACGGGACCGAAACCAGCCGCTCTCAGGACTGCCTCAAGATCGATGGTCACCCTATCAAAGGCTTTTGATTGATCCAAGTTGATCAGGGGCCCCACCCATGCCAGGTTCGTTAACTACCCTGTCTATGATGTAGCGCATCAGATGGAGGTTGTCATGGATGGGTCCGGCCTGGCACGGCGCAATGTTTGCGCCTTGTCGACCAGTTTCTCGATGACAAGCGCCAACCTCTTGGCTAGCAACTTTGGCCAAAATTTTCAAGTCTGCATTAAGCAGAGTGATGGGCCTAAAGTAGATAGACAGATAGATAGATAGATAGATAGATAGATAGATAGATAGATGATATAGATAGATAGACAGATAGATAGATAGATAGATAGATAGATAGATAGATATAGATAGATAGACAGATAGATAGATAGATAGATAGATAGATAGATAGATAGATAGATAGATAGATAGACATAGATAGATAGATAGATATATAGATAGGTAGATAGATAGAGAGATAGATAGATAGATAGATAGATAGATAGATCAATCGATAGCTGGTGAGGACTAATGTACAAGTTTTATATTCAAATAACAGCTGTATAGACTTGGATGTAACGATGCAAAACTGAAGAATATTGAATATCAAAACCAAAATAATAGAATTCCTTAAAAGCTTAATATTTACAAATCATTTTTCTCAAGTTTTTGTTCATTTTGGGATATAATTATAAAACGTAAAACTTGGCGTATAATGGATATAAAGTAAAATTTATTGACTATCATAGTACATGCTGGTAGGATGACATAGAATATCAGCATCTTACCAGTTTCTAATGCAACCATATTTAGAAAATAGTTTGGTTTGTTACCACATAGAGTGATAGATATTAGAATAAAGTTTATAAACCAATATAATATATATTGTAGGTATAAGAATATATATATATATATATACATATATATATATTCTTTTAGTCTTTTTTTCCTTTTATTTGTTTTGGTCAATTTGACTGTGGCCATGCTGGAGTACCACCTTTAGTCAAGCAAATCGACCCCAGGACTTATTGTTTGTAAGCCTAGTGCTTATTTTATCGGACGCTTTTGCTGAACTGCTAAGTTACAGGGATGCAAACGCACCAGCATTAGTTGTCAAGTGATGTTGGGAGGACAAACACAGACACACAAACATATACACACACATACTTATATACATATATACATATATATATAAGCTCACACACACACATATATATACACAACATGCTTCTTTCAGTTTACATCTACCAAATCCACTCACAAGGCTTTGGTCAGCCTGAGGCTAGAGTAGAAAACAGCTGCCTAAGGTGCCATGCAGTGGGACTGAACTCAGAACCATGTGGCTGATAACCAAGCTATTTACTGCACAGCCACACCTATAAATGCATATATATATATATATACTTCATATCTACCAATGTAGTGTTAAGCACTCATTTTCATTGTTCAACATTTACGTATACACACTCACACTCTTTTATATACCAAAAGGTAATCTTGACCTCCAACCTAACAAGGAGGATGTATTAGAACACAGTATACTGCATTATTTCCCTTGAGAGGTTCTCTCATAAGGACTCATGTGGTATAAAATCACGCCAAATTATATTGTTGACATCTGACAAGGCATTGGTCGACCTGAGGCTATAGTAGTTCTGTTGTAAACAAGGGTTTTTTCAATTTAGTCACAGACCAGATTGTATGATATTTGTGTATGGAATGTGATAATGCATAGTAGCAAAGATGGACATTGGATGCTGAAGATGTGTGAAGGCTGAGATGAACTTTTTATAAAACAGAGAAGAATGTGCTAATACAGGTATTTAATGGAATAGCAAATTTTTTTAAGAAATGTCAAGCAAACCATTCAATTTCTGGCTTGTCTTTGATCATAGTTCTGCTTCATCAGGACAAAGTTAGGTTTAGTAAAAGGGGAGCAACAGCAATAACAACAACAACTACAATTATAAACATCAATGCAGTTGCTAGTTATGTTTAACCACAGGTCAGTCTTGACCATTATTTTGAGTATCTCAGACTGAAATGTCTGTTCTGTCCATCCTATTTGAAGATAGTGCAATATGAATTTAGGAAATTTGGTTGCTATTTTTAAATGTTGAATGATTATGTATATATTTCTTTATTGCCCACAAGGGGCTAAACCTAGAGGGGACAAAGAAGGACAGACAAAGGGATTAAGTTGATTACATCAACCCCAGTGTGTAACTGGTACTTTATCGACCCTGAAAGGATGAAAGGCAAAGTTGACTTCGGCGGAATTTGAACTCAGAACATAACAGCAGACGAAATACCTATTTCTTTACTACCCACAAGGGGCTAAACACAGAGAGGACAAACAAGGACAGACAAAGGGATTAAGTCGATTATATCGACCCTAGTGTGTAACTGGTACTTTATTTATCAACCCCGAAAGGATGAAAGGCAAAGTCGACCTCGGTGGAATTTGAACTCAGAACGTAACAGCAGACGAAATACCTATTTCTTTACTACCCACTAGGGACTAAACACAGAGAGGACAAACAAGGATAGACAAACAGATTAAGTCGATTATATCGACACCAGTGCGTAACTGATACTTAATTTATCGATCCCGAAAGGATGAAAGGCAAAGTCGACCTTGGTGGAATTTGAACTCAGAACGTAGCAGCAGATGAAATACCTATTTCTTTACTTCCCACAAGGGGCTAAACACAGAGAGGACAAACAAGGAGAAACAAACGGATTAAGTCGATTATATCGAGCCCAGTGCGTAACTGATACTTATTTAATGGACCCCGAAAGGATGAAAGGCAAAGTCAACCTCGGTGGAATTTGAACTCAGAACGTAACAGCAGACGAAATACTACAAGGGGCTAAACACAGAGAGGACAAACAAGGACAAACAAACGGATTAAGTCGATTATATCGAGCCCAGTGCGTAACTGATACTTATTTAATGGACCCCGAAAGGATGAAAGGCAAAGTCAACCTCGGTGGAATTTGAACTCAGAACGTAACAGCAGACGAAATACCTACTTCTTTACTACCCACAAGGGGCTAAACACAGAGAGGACAAACAAGGAGAAACAAACGGATTAAGTCGATTATATCGACCCCAGTGCGTAACTGGTACGTATTTATCGACCCCGAAAGGATGAAAGGTAAAGTTGACCTCGGCGGAATTTGAACTCAGAACGTAACGGTAGATGAAATACCGCTAAGCATTTCGCCTGATGTGCTAACGTTTCTGCCAGCTCATTGCCTTAAGATTATTTCTAGGCTGTTCAGTACCTGTGATGGTGATTGCTAATAGCAGAGATATTGTTGTTGTTGCTGTTTAGTGGAGCGTCAGGCCTGATCAAGCTGACTTATTTTCAAAGACACTCCACCCATGACCATCCTATTTATTCAGATATTAGCAAGTGTGTCCTTATTTGATTTGAAAGGGTTATTTCCTACCATGGCCATCCTGTCTTATATACAAACATGATATGTCTATGACTACGATATTTTTTATAAACCTCCCTTTTTATGATGGCTGGGTGTAATTTGAGAGAAATTTGACTGCTATCTCTAAGTAGAGGCCTGCAGCAGCAGCAGCAGTGGCAGTGGTGGTGGTGGTGGTGGTGGTGGTGGTGGTGGTGGTGGTGGTGGTGGTGGTGGTGGTGGTGCTGGTGTTGGTAGTGGTGGTGGTGGTAGTGGTGGTGGTGGTGCTGGCGGTGCTGCTGATGATGGTGGTGGTGGTGACAGCAACTGCAGTAGCAGCAGCAGCAACAACAGCAGCCACTAATGCCGCCACCACCACCATCATCATCAACACCTCCACCGCACCCCCACCCCCACCTCAACCACCACCACCAGCAACTGTAGCACCAAGCACCAGCACCGACATCAGCAGTAGTTGTAGTGGTATCATCAATGTTTTATGATGCCTAAATGTGTCCATTCCACAATGTGATGTGTGTCTAAGCGACACTTCCCCCCTCCAGCCCTGCCCTCCACCACGGCTATGTTACCGAGAAGCAAACATGGTGATGGGATGATGTATCTAATCTGGTACTGACCAAGAGAGAGAGAGAGACAGTGACAGTGGTGGCCATGGTGGTGGGTCAGTAGTGGTGTTGCTGCTGACGGAGGTGGTGGCCAAACATGTCATCATAATAACGTTATCGTTGCTCTGACATGGTCACTTTTTTATGCATATATGACCAGCTGGAATGACCTCGTTATTCCTCCACTCCGATTCACAGATTGTTATGACCACATAATTGCAATCACATGTTATCTTGCATCTTATTTTACATTTATTTCTGTCTTTCAAGTTCTGGCCTGGCCGTAACTGCGAGAACTGACCGCAACTGTATGTCACACACAACTCTATGATCTAATAAAGCAACCGCAAGACCAATGTAGCTAACCACATTAAACATCGGTTATTTAATGGACATACATTATCAATAGGGAGTGTCACACACCGTGGTGGACATACAGCATTACTATTGACAGTGTCACTCAATCTAGTGGACATACAGCTTTATTATGGACAGTGTCAAACCCATACAACACTACGATGAACAGCATCAAACACTCTAACCAGACATACAGATTTACTATGGTCAGTAGCATGCAAAACAGTGGACATACAGTATTACTATAAACAGTGACACAGTGTCACACAGTATATGGACATACGGCAATACTATAGACAGCATCATACAATATATATTTCTTTACTACCCATAAGGGGCTAAACACAGAGGGGACAAACAAGGACAGACAAAGGGATTAAGTCGATTACATCGACCCCAGTGCATAACTGGTACTTAATTTATCGACCACGAAAGGATGAAAGGCAAAGTCGACCTTGGCGGGATTTGAACTCGGAACGTATCGACAGACGAAATACGGCTACGCATTTCGCCCGGCATGCTAATGTTTCTGCCAGCATCATACAATATAGGCTGCAAATTGACAAAGTCCATAGAGCTTCAATAAGAATATATTGTGTTATTTGTTTTGAGTCTCTGTACACTGAGTTCAAATTTCACTCAGATCAACTTTGCCTTTCATTCCTTTAGGGTCGATAAAATGATACCAGTACAAAGGAATGGATTAGCAGAACCGTAAGAATATCAAACCAAATGCCTTGAAGTACTTTTTCTAGTACTTTGTAGTTTAAGCGAAAGTCCTACTTGAGTGGACGGCATAATCTATAACTCTGTTTAACACCACAACTGTCCCCCACCCAACACCAATACTGCCCCCATCCCCACCCCCAACACGTACACCAGCAGATGTCTTTTGTGGATTCCTCTTTCAAGCTAGGTTTCCAGTTTGAGGAGACCTCCTTACTTGTGACCAGTCTCAGAAGCAATGCATAGGATTATGGGCACTGCCTACCCTTCTCATTAAAAGATAAAAAAGACAGAATATCATTATGGTACAGGCACAGATGTGTGATTAAGAAGTTTGCTTCCCAACCATGCATCCACGGATTCATTCTCATTGCACAGCTCTTTGAGTAAGTGTCTTCAGCTATAACCCCAAGCCAACCAAAGCCTTGTGTATAAGTAGATTTGGTAAGCAGAAACAGAATGAAACCTGTTGGGTGTGTGTATATAATCAACACATCATATAGAAGAATGGGGAATTACACATCTTCAGAATTTATTTAAAAATACATTGCTATTATTCTCATCAAATTCCCATCAGATATGTGTTTCTGCTGGATAAGTGACCGAGTGTCCATTGATGTAGCAGTTATCTCTTTTACTCTCTTTTACTTGTTTAAGTCATTTGACTGCGGCCATGCTGGAGCACCACCTTTAATCGAGCAACTTGACCCCGGGACTTATTCTTTTGTAAGCCCAGTACTTTTTTATCGGTCTCTTTTGCCAAACCGCTAAGTAACGGGGACATAAACACACCAGCATCGGTTGTCAAGCAATGCTAGGGGGACAAACACAGACACACAAACACACACACACACATATATATATATATATATACATATATACGACGGGCTTCTTTCAGTTTCCGTCTACCAAATCCACTCACAAGGCTTTGGTCGGCCCGAGGCTATAGTAGAAGACACTTGCCCAAGGTGCCACGCAGTGGGACTGAACCCGGAACCATGTGGTTGGTAAACAAGCTACTTACCACACAGCCACTCCTGCGCCTATGTGTATTTAGTTGATTTAAATCAAAATCAGTTGCAATACGTATTCATCCAAGGTGGACATTCCTATGCAGCTTAGTTCAAGGTTTTACTTTCTTCTAACTGTGACGATCCTGTTAGATGAGTGAAGCTACATCAATGCTGCAATTCTTTAGTTCAAGGGCAACCAGTGCTGTTTTTCATTCTGGTGCTCAGTGACTATCTTGGAGAGCGTGCCCATTCCCAGTACCAGGGTCAACATTCTTAGATTTCTTCATGTTTCAACTGCGTTACTGAATAACCAGACAACTGCAGCAGGGTGCCAAGTTTAAGGTAAGTAAGTAGTGTTTGTGGCTCTTTTTCTTGCCCTCCCTACTGTTGGGGATAGAAGTGCTGTGTACAAATTGACCTGCTTTGTCACCACTGGAGGACAGTGACAGCACAGTTACTCACAGGGTCTATGCTGAAATGGCCATCACCCAATGATCAGCAACTGTGTTGAGATCCAGCAAGAGACTTCCAGTAATATCCTTTACCTGTCCCAGCTGCCTTCACTCTCCCACCAGGGGACTTTTTGAATTTTGCAAGTTGAAGCTGGTCCATATTGAATGCATAAATGTGAGTTGTCAGAAAACCCACACATATGATTTGATTTGAGTGTTGAAGGCTTGTGTAGAGCCAGACACACTTTTTGAAAGTGATGATAGCAGGAATATGGTGCACAATACCAAGAACAACACACCTCAGGCCATTTCTTCAGAGATTTCCATCTCCTAGACAAGCCACTATAAGCAAGCTGGAGAGCCTAGTCTACCCTATGAGTCAGAGTACAGAGCTATTAAGGAGACATTCAGCAACTAAAGACCTGGTTTTATATCAAAGTTTCCCTCTTCTCGATGGGATGCCTTCACCACAGTTAAGGAGCCTCATCTTTTCCTAATATATGAAAGGAAATATATCAAATTTGAAATATGAATATAAGCATAAATAAAAATAAAATAAGATAAAATAGTATATACATATATATGTCTGTGTGTGTGTGTATACACACACATATATATATACATATATAGGCAAACATACATACATGCATACAAGTGTGTATATATATATATATATATATTAGCAGTATAGCCCGGCATTACTTGGGTTTGTTTCGACCCTTTAGAATTGGAATTTTTGAAAGGTAAAAATTTTACATTATGTAGCTTGTTCTTCTCTTTAAGTGAACATTTTTCTGGTTGAAATAAACGTAAAAAATAGGGATTTTCATAGAAAAAAAGCACCTTTTTGATGTAAATAATTTTTCATCTTAACATGGTGCGATTTGAATATTTTCTTTACGGAATGAAGAGTAAGCCTTCTTCTATCATAGTCTCAATTTTGGTCAACTTGCGCTGCAGGGTCTCGGAGGAGATAGTGAAGGCTACCAAACCTGCCACACACACACACACACACACACACACAACTTCAGCTTTATATATATAGATATATATATATGCACATATATGTATATATTCATACACACACATATAAAATAAAATATAAATGATAAAAGAAACAGCATGACGAAATTTATTTAACAGCTGAAAAATTCATATATCAAAACAAATTGTTTCATAACTTAAAGCATACAAAGATAATAGATTTTATTATATTTAATAATAAATAAATTACATACATGTCTGCATTAATATATATAATCTTTTAGATCAATACAGAAATTATACATACCTCATGGTTTTTCTCTTGTATTGCACTGTATATTCTATTTGTTTTGTAGAATGATACATAAAGGATTTTTTTTTATGAGTACCACCAGGTTAGTTGAATCCATATATTGTGACT
>NC_043005.1:109662036-109672036 GCF_006345805.1 Octopus sinensis | reverse complement strand
CAACACAATCTGAAGTTGCAGATAAAGTAAGAACACCACCAAATAAAATAAAGCAGAACCAGAAAAATACTAAATTTGAATGCAATTCTTTGAGGGTAAAAAAACAAAACAAAAAAAAACAACAAAAAACACCAGCAAATCACGGTAAGTCTTCCTTGGAATTATTCTGGAATATTCTTCATTTGAAGGATTTTATATAAAGCCAAACTATTTAAACTTGTCTATCATATGTCATATGATATCAAACTGGTTCCATTGTGAATCTTTGCATGTATTTATTGTAATATATAGCAGTCACTTCTGATCTTTTGTATTGTATATATTTTGTGAAGTGTGTGTAGTGCGCGAATATATGTGTATGGGTGATTGTTGAGAGTGGTGAGTGTGTGTTGTATTGCGGATATGTGCATATATATATATATACATATATATATATGTATATATATATATATATATATTGACCTGTATACACTAATGTATGCACTATGAATACACACAAATTCATAGGCACACACACTTATATGTATTATGCTTGTATTTATGTATGTATGCATGTATGTGTTTATATATAGGAGTGTGTGTGCGTGTGTGTGAATATATATATATATATATATATATATATATATATTATAAGCACACATATTTTTTTTTTTGCTGACAAACATATAAAGGGAAAATATAAAAATTATTTTCCAATAATATACTCTGATTGTAAAATAAATCATTTTTCTATATGCAAAAGCACACAAATCAAAAAACAATTTTTTCCCAGAGTGCATAACATAAATAAAGAACAAAAAATAAGCAATAATATAGAAAAAGAACTACATCAGCAGTGATAACATCAACAACAACAACAATAACAACAATTCAAGGGAAGTAATTGTCCTTCTGGTATATGGAAAACAATCATTATTTTGAAAGCGAAAGTCACAATTGGCATGTCCATTCACATGGGTACATCAGGACTACTAAGGCTTCTACTGAAATGAGGTATCCTTTGCTATTAGATTTAAATAAAATTGACAGAGAAAGATAGCATACACACACACACATATATGTATAAATACATACACATATATATACATATATATATATATATACACACACGTGGAGGTGCAATGGCCCAGTGGTTAGGGCAGCGTACTCACATTCATAGGATCATGGTTTCAATTCCCAGACCAGGCATTGTGAGTGTTTATTGAGCGAAAAACACCTAAAGCGCCATGAGGCTCCAGCAGGGGGTGGTGGCAATCCCTGCTGTACTCTTTCGATGCAACTTTCTCCCTTTCTTCTGTTGGCCTGCCCACTTAGCCAGCGGGATGGTGTCATCTGAAGGTTAAAACAATGCAAAGCGCATTGTGTGACCAGCGATGTGTAGCAATATATGCTACGTGATATATATATATATATATATACACACACATACATATATATGTGTGTGATATATATATATATATATATATATATATGTATGTGTGTGTGTGTTACACACACACATATAGGAGAGAGAGAGAGAGAGAGAGAGAGATAAACCCACATTTGGTTTATAAACAAGAGCAAAAAGATTCATGTAAAGAAGTGTATATTACATTATACTTGTATGGTTTTCTTTTTTTACTTGTTACGGTCATTGAACTGCAGCCAGGGTAGAGCATGACTCCTAAACTTAGGAGTAAGTAAGATCATCATCATCATCATCATCATCATCGTTTAATGTCCACTTTCCATGCTAGCATGGGTTGGACGATTTGACTGAGGACTGGCGAACCAGATGGCTGCACCAGGCTCCAATCTGATCTGGTAGAGTTTCTACAGTTGAATGCCCTTCCTAACGCCAACCACTTGGTTGTGATGCATGTATCTGATGTACCCTTATCAGACAGGTTGTCATGATGGTTATGCTGGGCTTTGTATATTTTATCCCAGTGTCACTTTGATGGCATGCACTGCTCTCTCACTCAATAATAATAATAATATTAATAATAATATTAATAATTTATTAATTGACATGAGTATTCCTTGCGATCACAATATAGTGGTGAAAGAATTTGACAAGATTAGTAAATATAAAGACTTGCTAATAGAAATTGAAAAAATGTGGCATCTCAAGGCGACTACAGTACCAGTGAATGTAGGATCTCTAGGAATGATAAAATAAGGTACTGAAACCTATCTGAAAATGATACCAGGCTTACCATCCCTACACGAAGTGCAAAAAATCGTGTTGACTGGAACGGCTCATGTACTGAGAAGAGCATTATCGCTGTGAAAACAACATCCATCCATGAATTTATTTATTAATTTTTTAAATACATATTTTACCTGTGAATTTGTGTGTGTAATCTGGGAATGCATACAATGAGCTTCTCTGCCCTAGGTGTATGGAAAACATTCGGTGAGAAACGGAAGAAAATTTGAAGAAAGAAGGAAAAAAATAAATAATAATAATGATGGATGAATCATCATCATCATAATTATCATCGTTTAACGTCCGCTTTCCATGCTAGCATGGGTCGGACAGTTCAACTGGGGTTTGGGAAGCTCGAAGGCTGCACCAGGCCAGTCAGATCTGGCAGAGTTTCTACAGCTGGATGCCCTTCCTAATGCCAACCACTCCGTGAGTGTAGTGGGTGCTTTTTATGTGCCACCGACACAGGTGCCAGCCAAGACTGGTGAACGGCCACGCTCGGATGGTGCTTTTTACGTGCCACCGGCACGGAGGCCAGGCGAGGCTGGCAATGGCCACGATCAGATTGTGCTTGTTATGTGCCACCGGCATGGAGGCCAGGCGAGGTTGGCAATGGCCACGATCGGATGGTGTTTGTTATGTGCCACCGGCACGGAGGCCAGTCGATGCGGCACTGGCTACGGCCACGTTCGGATGGTACTCTTACGTGCCACCGGCACTGGTATCACAACTACAAATTCCACTGATGTTGATCAATTTCGATTTTGATTTTCATTTTGAAAATGAATGAATAAATGAGCAAATGAAATCCTCGTCAGGATTTTCCTTATAACGAACTGTTTCTGTTCAATCTTGAGGTGAACTCAGCCTGATTAAAATTAATGCTTGCCCAAATTTTTTTTATGTGCAAGTATTTTAAACTTGTAATATGTAATAACCACACACTTACCCATACCCAGTAATACCAGATTTCCCTATTTTGACGATATTAGATCTGTGAGAATTCCATAACTTGATAATCTTGGAGCTGTCAGAATAAAAAATAAAAATTATCATTTTGTTTATGACGAAATTTTCTATTTTTGATGATAAACAGATTTATGTGAATTTATAATAAAGATGATTGTCATAATGTCATAATGTTCAGCTTGCAGACACCTAGTAATGTAAAGATTCATTTACATGACAATGGACTTGTCAAAACGAATAATTTTTCATGATTTTTGATATGTTAAAGCTATCAATGTTTGATGACCAATGGTCTAGTTGGAATCAATATTTTATCTCGATTGTGGCATTGTTGGAATTTAAACTTTGATGAGGCTAAATCTATGAGATGGAGAGCAAAACATTGAGAAAAGAAGATGGGAGGGGAGAAGAAATATATATAGGGATGTGTAGACTGTTAGATTGTGATGTATAAATATGCATAGAGAACTAGATTTTTAATTGAATTAGCATTTCTGAGTGGGCAATAGAAAAAAAAATTCCCATTGGCTTGCTAGTATAGAAAACAGACGTTAGATGATGATGATGATGATGATGATGATGGTGATATATGTATACATACACACTTACATGAACATATCTGTCTGTCTATCTCTCTATCTATTTATTTATTTATCTATCTATCTGACCATTTGCCTGTCTGTCCATCTATCTACCTATCTATCTATTTATCTATCTACCTGTATATCTATCTATCTATCTATCTACCTACCTACCTACATACATACATACACACATACATATATACATACATATATACATACATACATATATACGTACGTACGTACATACATACATACATACATACATACATACATACATACATACATACATACATACATACATATATACATACATACATACACACATATTTGTATATCACCCATATTATCAACATCAATATTGTCCTTTACATCCATGCTGGCTTGTGTAGGATTGCTGCAGCCCATGCCATGTCTTATTCAGAGTTACTGCCTAACTGTTTAAAAATTTAATAACAGGACATATTGCTTTAACAGTAGCAGTGGAGATGGAGTGGATTAGGGCAGCAATGATAACTACAACAGTTACAGTGGTAATAGAAGTGCAACTCGGTATGAAAATGCAGCACTAGGTTATATTAACAAAAGAGAAATAAGCCAAAAGTGCAACCACTATAACAGGGCCCAAGACTTAACATACAGACCAAAAGATTATCTGGTGTTAAGTATAATCCATATACTATGTAAATCGTGGCATGTAGGGCCTCACAGAGGAAATGACGAAGACCGAGACCTCTGAGATATGTTGTGACTGTGAAGACCCAACAAATAAAGTGAGTTCATGGCTCGCAGGACAGCCTGCTGTGCTAACCTTGGATCGTAGAGTGACCTGCTCTTCTTGAGGAAACCTACTGAGTCAAGTACGTTAACACCAACATCAAAATAAAAATCAAATGGAAATTGTAGTTAAGATCCCCGTGCTGGTGACATGTAAAAAGTGGCATCCGAACATGGCAGATGCCAGCACCACCTGACTGGCGTCTGTGTCAGTGACACATAAAAGTACCAACCGATTGTGGCCGTTTGCCAGCCTCCTCTGGCCCCTGTGCCGGTGGCACATAAAACACACCCACTACACTCACGGTGTGGTTGGCATTAGGAAGGGTATCCCGTTGTAGAAACGCTGCCAGATCAGACTGAAGCCTGGTGCAGCCTCCTGGCTTGACAGACCCCGATCGAACCGTCCAACCCACACTAGCATGGAAAACGGACGTTAAACGATGATGATGATGATGATGATGATGTTGTAATTAAACGTACTTCACTAGCTGATACCACGTAACCCTCTTACAGCATGGAACCATTTCATTTGTTATCCATCTTTCATATATAATGCTGATCTCTCCACCCAAATTATTGTTTGATTAACCTCCAAAACCTCCAAATTAGTTATTTTGTATTGCTATGTGTCTCTCCTTCCCCACCTTTTACTATAACTGTCCCACAAACTTAGAATCTACCCAACCACATGTTACTTCCCTTGTCACTTCCATCCCATCTTCTCTCGTGTGACTAGATAAGCAATTTCTCCCCTGCAAGGAACCTGTTCTCTTCTGGATTCTTCTCTCTCTTTGTAACCCTTCATTCCATAGCATATCAACGTATCAAATATATCACCGTGATCACCGTGACCGACCGGGCTATCAGATGTTGCTACACATCGCTGGTCACAATGCGTTTCACCTTGTTTTAGCCTTTAAATGATGCCACCCCGCTGGCTAAGCGAGCAGGCCAACAGAAGAAAGAATGAGAGAAAGTTGCAGCGAAAGAGTACAGCAGGGATTGTCACCACCCCGTGCCAGAGCCTCGTGGAGCTTTAGGTGTTTTAGCTCAATAAACACTCACAATGCCTAGTCTAGGAATCGAAACCGTGATCCTATGACTGTGAGTCCGCTGCCCTAACCACTGGGCCATTGCGCCTCCACATCAAATATATATCAAACCCAAATGCCTGGAAGAAAAAACTAAAGTAATGAAAAGATATTCTGAATGGAAGATGTTATCTGCTCTAATTAACAGTGCAATTGAAAGAGCAGAGGCAATTAATATCAATGATTTATTAACTGTAAAAACAAAAAACAGAAGTAAATGTTTTACCATAAATTTCAATTTATAACACTAAGAATATTGGGGATTTTGATGTAATTAGTCAAAATTTACTGCTGTTAATCACAGAATTAGAAAAATCTTAGAAAAACTAATTAAAAGCAAAAAGCAGCTGCACACATTAAAAAAAATATAAAACTTTTATCAAGTGCTCAATTATTTACCAACATTACACAAAACCCAACAATTAAAAAAACGTTGAAGATCAAATCGTGTAATTTGTATTAGTATAACTGAAGGCCCCAAGATCTGCTTGAAAAATGGTAAAATTTTTAAAATATAAAATGACTTCTTTTACCTTTCAGAAAACAATTTATAGCATAATGTGCTGTGGCTGTAGCAAGAATTATATTGGCCAAACAAACATTCACTCAGAAAATACATGACAATTCACCGACAACAAATAGATAATCCAAACACAAGAAAACTTCAACTCAACAAGCATTTCAATAGATGTGCAGGAACTCAGCAACCAAATGTTTAACATTTCTCATAACAAGAGTGGGACACAAGTGTTTTAGAAGGGCTGAGAGGAGGATGGATAGAAAGAAGTTTACACACACACACACACAAACACATGCATATATATATATACACACACATAGATCCATCCATACATCCATATATATATATATATATTATATATATATATATATAATATATATATATATTATATACAGATAAAGGGTGAAATATAATTAATTTAATAAAATCAATAAATTTCACCTAGTAGTATTTCGGTATCGAAAGGACCATAATCGGTAAAAATTCATATAATTATAATAAAGGGTTTTTTGCAACAAGCTGCTTAAACCACATACCAAAAATATTAGAAATAGCAGTCAACGGGCTACTATACTATTACTACAAAAATAAGTCTCTGCAAACAACAGCCTTTGTAACTCATATATGGTAAAAGAAGAAAGGAAAACAACAAACCCACACAGTCTACTGGATTAATTATGGACGATCGTTTCTGGATTAGAATCGTAAAGTTCATTTCCTTTATCGACATAATATTCCTATAAATCTGAAAATGCTAGGAAAAACTTACCTCTTATATATTCAATCAAGTAACATCGAAAGATATAGAAGTCCGCTATAATATAAATATATATATATATAGCTATATATATATATATACATACACACTCATATATACCATCCAGTACACTCTGTAAAGTGGATGGTGTTAGGAAGGGCATCTTACCATAGAAACCATGCCAAAATAGACAAATGGAGCCTAATGTAGCTCTCTGGCATGCCATCTCCTGTCAACCTGTCCAACCCATGCCAGTATGAAAAACTATGATGATGATAATGATGATGATGATGATATATATATATATATATATATATATATATATATATATGTATATATAAGCAAAATGTCCCCTGTCCAATGGACGGTGCTGATGTACTTGCATGTGCAAATGCACGTTACCACGGCTTTATCGATAGCATTCTCACCTGGAATCGATTTTTGCAATTTTTTCAAGACTTATACACGCCCTGATGCCATCGGTATCTACAAATCAAATTTGAGCACAATCGGATGGAGGAGGCCTGAGATCCTAGAAGACAGACACACAGACAGAACGGATTTTATATAATATATACATATATATATATATATATAATACATACATATATATATATATATATATATACACACACATATATTTGAAAATTAAGGATAAACTCAAGTTTATATTAAAGTTCCTATGAGAATTTATGGTTGTTTGGAACCTTGCAATTAAATGTTCCATATGCATATATAGATAATCAGTCACAACAGATCCTCAGGGAAAATGTTATTGTATCAAGGAGCAAATAACAATGTCCCACTGAAACATGATACAATAAAGTGTCCCCCAAGGACTTGCAGTGGTTGAGCAGTAACATGCATTTGAAGGATCTCTCACAGTGTTCCTAATAACTACAAAAGTGAAGTGCATTGTTGCTGACTTAATTATTCTTTATTTTCATGTATAACATATAAACATTTATTCATTATCCATTATCATACAACTTTGATAACTGTAGTGAAAAATCTGTAATTTGAGCCATTTTATGCCATCTGTGGAAGAAAGAACTGAGTGTAAGAGATGCACTAAAAGAAATTAATGATATGGAAGGCCTAGGAACTGTCAACAAGCATTTGGTACAAAACTGACTCAGCCATTTGAAGGAATGTGACACCGGCGTCAAAAACAAGACAAGGTCAGGGAGACCTCTTTTGGAAGATGAGTCCTCACTTGAAATAGCTTAACAACAGCCAGCACAAGCACTTGTACAATGTCAGCTGGACATGGCTTTCACAAAGCATCACAAATCAACACCTCTATAAACTCAGCCACATGATCAGGGGCCGTCAAAAAAAGCTCCTTGTGAACTGACCAATGAGCAGGCTCAATGATGAGTGAACATTTGAAAATAATAGCTGACAAATTCTCAAAATGCCTGTTTTTGGCATTGAATTATGACTGGGGCTGAAAAATGTATCTATTTTTGTATTCCTGATAAGATAAGACAGTGGCTTCATTCTGACCAAGCTTCAGAACCTGTTGTCAAACAAGGCCAGTATCAACAGAAGGTCATGTTATGTGTTTTGTTGAATTCCAAGATGTTGCACTTCCAGCTTGTCCCAGATGGTTATGCTGTGAACACTAAACGAATGCAGTAAATATATGATGCTTTGAAAGTCCACTACCCAGCATTGGTCAATTCAAGACACACACTTCTACAGCATGGCATTGCCCTAGCCCCCACAACCAATGTGATCAAGTGCAAACTTGAGGAACACAAGGGGCTAGAAGGGCTGCCTCACCCTGCCATCGGATTACCTCCTTTTCCAAGCCATGACTCAATTTCCTGCATGGATAGAGGTTTAAGTATGTGGTCAAAATTGAAAATGGGGGCAGTGAGTGATTTGTCTTTAAACCAGCCAAATGGTATGGGTGTCAAATTGAGCTTCCGGTACAACATTGACCTCCTGGAATCTGTTCAGAGACGTGCAACCAAATGCATACCCTCCATCAAGCACCTACCATACTCTGAGCGCCTTGTTTCCCTGGGCATGGATTCACTGAAGCTCCGGCGTCTGGCGATGGACTTGGTAAACACCCACAAAGTTATCAACCACCTCACCAACAACAACACTGAACACCTTTTTGATTTTCATGTGTCTAACACACGTGGACATGCCTACAAAGTCAGAAAACAACACAGCTCCCATGACTTTCGGAAACATTTTTTCACGCTCAGAGTTGCTGAAGCATGGAACAAACTGCCTGCGTCAGTTGTTGACTGCCATGACACTGCATCCTTTAAGGCCCTCATGCTTTCCGAAATCCGCCGAAACTACACCTGATTATACATACACTTTAGGTGAGTTGTAGTGCACCTGAGCACTGTACACAATGTTTTTATTATTATTATTATTATTTAACATTGGCAATAGACAATAGATTATGACAGCATATAGCTTGATGAATAAATGCTATTTGTGTGTACTTTGAACAATTAATTAAAGCTTGAAGTATGAAAACGCTTTCGATTCGACCTGATGTGTGTGTATACACATACATACACATATACGCAAACACACGTACATGCAAAGATATAGATACAGGAACAGATGAATAGATAGACAGACATTTGGATTGTGCAGGTACATAGACTAATAGAAAGACAACTGGAGCAATAGACAGAAAGATACATACCACACACACACATGCATATATATATAGAGACACACATACATGCCTGCATAATACATACATATATACATACATGCATACATGCATACTTACATACAGACAGAAGGACAGAGAGATAGAAAATGAAATAAAATATGAGGTAACAAAGTGAGGGAATAGAAATATAAATGAAAATAATATCCGAAAAACAAAAACGACGAAAAAATGAAAATATATTTGAAGAAAAAAAATGAATGAATAAATGAAAAAACAGAGAACCAAAAACAAAAAAAAAATTGAAAGAAACAAATAAGAAAAAGAAGGAAGAAAGAGAAAAAAATTTAAAAAAGAACAAAGTAGAGGTAAGAAGGCCATAAAGTATGAAAAAAAAAGCAAAAAGCAATGAAAAAAAAAGAGAAGAAAAGTTAAAGACTGGAGGGGAAAAAGAGAGA
>NC_043005.1:109592036-109657036 GCF_006345805.1 Octopus sinensis | reverse complement strand
GGAACAGACTGATTCACATCCTCCAGATACTATCAAATGGATGGAAGCACTCCGTCGGTTATGACGATGAGGGTTCCGGTTGATCCGAATCAACGGAACAGCTTGCTCGTGAAATTAACGTGTAAGTGGCTGAGCACTCCACAGACACACGTACCCTTAACGTAGTTCTCGGGGATATTCAGTGTGACACAGAGAGTGACAAGGCCGGCCCTTTGAAATACAGGTACAACAGAAACAGGAAGTAAGAGTGAGAGAAAGTTGTGGTGAAAGAGTACAACAGGGATCACCACCATCCCCTGCCGGAGCCTCGTGGAGCTTTAGGTGTTTTCGCTCAATAAACACTCACAACGCCCGGTCTGGGAATCGAAACCGCGATCCTATGACCGCGAGTCCGCTGCCCTAACCACTGGGCCATTGCGCCTCCACACAATCAAATAAAGATACACTGAAAATTTGTTAAATGTTTCAGGGATTCTCAGTCTGAAGATCCTGGATGAACACATGTGCATAGTCACATGTGTATAGGGAATATATATGCATGAGCACACATGTGGTGATGAAATACGGGCACACCCTGTATTCTAATATGAAATAGGTATTCGCAAGGTCAAGTTTATCAACCGGCATATGCATATGCACAACATACACACACTCACACATACACACACACATATGCACGCACACACGTGTGCACAAATGCAAACACATACATGCATCAACCAGTTCAGGTAACCACAAATACCTGACAACAGTTTTAGCTTAAACAAGTGACTTGCCACTTTGCAGGCATACATAGATACATACATACATACATACATACATAATACATACATACATAATACATACATACATACATGCATGCATACATACATACGATCTCAAAGCAACAGGTTGCGTATTTGGCATGGAAGACTATTTATCAAAAATACGATGAATACCATCTCCAACTGTGGAGCCACAACTATCATCCTGGTTATATAACTGGTTAGTCTTCAGATGAATTAAGTGATGGAACCTTTTTTTCACAATCGTAGTGATTTTTTAGTGAAACTTGAATTTAGTATGCAGAGTTACTACAAACGATATGGCTGGACACAACATTAGCAACAACACAACCTAGGAACAGAACACAAACAACAGCTCAACAGGTAACCAAATTCCTTCTGGTTGTAATTATTGAAGAAACCATAATTACAAAACTCGTTTCTCTCGAAATTATGAATTAAATACTGATCTATTTAACGGCTACAAAAAGCAAAACAAAACCTTGCTGTTGGCTATAATACTTGTACTTGTGGTGACATTCACCCTGGGTGGGTTGAGTCAGCCTCTTCCTTGGAAGACGTTTTGTAGGAATATGTGGATTTCACAAGTAGTCTCCAACAATCCCACATGTAGAGACATCCTGTTTGCCGCAGATTGTCCGCAGACGCAGGGACAGAACGACCGAGGAGCCGCCGGTTACTGAAACAGACACTCCGAGGATTTTTCACCAGAGCCCCATCTGCCGGGTTGTGGCCCTAATACCACTTGGTGTCAGACCAATCCTCCTTGGGTGGCCCTACCAGGAATCAAAGTACCCAACGGCATAGCTCTTACACTACCCGTTGCCAGCGTCCCCACCACGGTGAGGAGGGGATGGACTTTGGCTATATGAATTGATTGAAATCATATTGGGATGATCTACTTCCAGAATTAAATCCTTTTACTTAGAAGCAGCTTTGCCAACAAACAACATTTGTAGGAAGAAGGTTGGTAACTGTAACTTTATTAAAAAAATCGAAAATTAACCTTCTTCTCAACTCTATAAACAAAAACGAAAATGTAAATTATGTAAGACCACCACATGGTTTTGCAGCTAGTGACATTCCAACAGATTCCATAGTGCCTGCAAGCCAAACTAGATATCTGGCTAAAGTAACTGACCCCTGTCCCCCTTCTACGACTTTGGTAAACAGCAGGTGCAATTGCAATGAATATTGTAGTAGTAGTGGCAGTCAGGATTATATACCGGAGAAATGGACCCTTACTGAAATTTCCCAAGAAAAAATAACTTTAGCTTTGAAGTACTCTCTTGAGGAAAGAGTATTTTCTATTAAGGTAGGTAAAAAACCATCATATTAAAACTATTAATGAAATTAGTGGTGAGCATTTACAGCAGTGTGATAAACCCACGTTCTGGCAGATTAATGCCTGTCTATGAGCTCTGGCTACTACTGAAAAGCAGTACATGAATGACATTCAAAAAGTGAACAAAACCGAAACAGCAAAGAAAGTACCATCAAGGGTTTTGAAAACAGAGAAAAAGATAACTGGTTTACATAAGACCATCTGTCATGTAATCATGCATATTGCATGCAAACAAGCAAATCAATATATGTCTCACTAACAGAAAGCAAAGAAGGAGATAGAAACGATGTTTGGAGACAGCAAAAAGAGGACACTCGCTTGCAAAGTGATTACCCTCAGGCAGGAGGAGCTAAAAGTTGTCAGTGAGAAACTCTGGCATCAGTAGAGAATAACTGAGAAGAAAACAAAAAACAAAACATTTAACCGGAACTTGGCAGCAGTATACAGAGACACGAGAGGAGAAGCAGGGAACATCACAGAAGCTCCTTCATGAGAAGACATAGACTCCTTCTGGAGGAAGAGCTGGAGTGAAGAGAAAGAGTTTAACCAAGATGCTCTGTGACTGGAAGAAAACCGAAGAAGTTATTGCTCCTGTGTTACACCTAAGATATACAACATTGAGGGTGGTACTCTTGCAACTGTGATCCAGAAACTCTGGAATGGAAAAGTTCCTGGAAGAGACTTGATTGTTGGATATTAGTACAAGAAGTTAACCTTCTACCAACCATATCTTATCAGTCCGTACGAGTGAGCTCTCAATGGGAACAATAGCATACCACACTGGTTAGCTCTGGCAGAGACAAAATTGTTCCCCAAATGCAGAACCTTCATCATGGCAAAAAGCTACTGGTCAACTGCATGCCAGAACTTAATGCATACGATATCTACAGTATGCTTAAACCTTTTCCTCCATTGTGAAACCAATAACATTATCACAGCAGAACAAGCAGCTGAGAAGAAGGAAGTCTTGTGATGTGCTGGGCAATTGTTAATCCTCATAACTGTGATGTCAGAGGGGCAAGAGCACAGGCGGAACCTAGTTTCAGTATGGCTAGACTACAAGAAAGCCTTAGATTCTGTTCCCCACTCACGGATGCTAGAAGTCCTTCAGCTTGCTAAAGTTCCAGTGAACATAGTCAAAGCCATAGCTGCCCTGATTTCATCATGGGCCACTATCTTGAAATTAAACACAAAGTGTGACTGTATTATCACTGATAGAATATTGTATCACAAATGCATATTCTAAGGGGACAGCCACTCTGTGGTGTTGTTTATACTTTCTGTAAACCCCTTATCGATCATGTTAAGGAAGTCTGAAGTCTCACTGGTTCACAAGGAAACAGAAATACCAAAATTCCACACTATTTCTTTGTGGATAACTTGAAACTTCATGCAAAGAATATGCACAAGATGAAAAAGAGCCTTGACCTGGTTACAACATTCTCAAAGGATGTAGGGTTGGAGTTTGGTCAGGATAAATGTTGTTATATGGTTGTGAAAAGGAGGAAAACTGTAAATCAGACTAGCAACATCTCCGTCAATGACTTGATTACAAGTTCAGGTTTATACCTGTAATTATTGGGGCCCTGGAATATGTAACACACTGTCTATATACCAATCTTGAGAAATGAGGCTTCTCAAAACCAGAATGAAGAAAGCTAATTCGAAGTCTACAGATCCAATCAATTACCAGAACAGTAAAAATCAGTAAAACTTTCCAGAAGTTTATCATTTAAATATATATGAGCATGTCTAGATATGCAACTATCATCATCATCATCATCATCGTTTAACGTCTGCTTTCCATGATAGCATGGGTTGGATGGTTCGACCAGGATCTGGGAAGCCAGAAGGCTGCACCAGGCCCCAGTCTGATCTGGCAGAGTTTCTACAGCTGGATGCCCTTCCTAATGCCAACTACTCCTTGAGTGTAGTGGGTGCTTTTTATGTGCCACCGGCACAGGTGCCAGGCAAGGCTGGCAACGGCCATGATCAGATTGGTGCTTTTTACGTGCCACTGGCAGTCAAGGCGGCGCTGGTATCGGCCATGTTTGGATGGTGCATTTTACATGCCACTGGCATGGAAGCCAGTCAAGGCGGCACTGGCATCGGCCACGTTCAGATGGTGCTTTTTACGTGCCACCAGCACAGGGATCACAACTACAATTTCCATTGATTTTTGATGTTGATGTACTTGACTCAATAGGTCTCCTCAAGCACAGGGTCGAAACGGTGTTTCTTTACTTGCCACCTGCACAGGAGTCAGTCCAGCAGCACTGGCAACTGCCGGGTGCCAGTCATAGGATTGGTTCAATTTCGATTCAAATTTCACTTGCTCCAACAGGTCTTCACAAGCAGAGGTCTTCATGAGAATACATAAAGTAAAACATAAAATCTGCACTTATACTTACATACATACATGCATGCATCCATCCATCCATACATACATACATATATGCATCATCATCATCATCATCGTCGTTTAACGTCCGCCTTCCATGCTAGCATGGGTTGGACGGTTCAACTGGAGTCTGGGAAGCCTGAAGGCTGCACCAGGCCAGTCAGATCTGGCTGTGTTTCTACAGCTGGATGCCCTTCCTAACGCCAACCACTCCACATACATATATGCATGCATACATACATATATACATACATACATATATACATACATACAAAACTACCCTGTTATTGATGTTGAAATTCCAATGAAGGAGCCTTGAATCATCATCATCATCATCATCGTTTAACGTCCGTTCTCCATGCTAGCATGGGTTAGACGGTTTGACCGGGGATCTGGGAAGCCAGAAGGCTGCACCAGGCTCCAGGCTTCCCAGATCCCCAGTCGAAGTTAGAAACTGGCTCTTTTTCTAGTAGCAAGAAATCTTGAAATAAAACTGAACAATGAGGCATACATCTATGCATGTATGTCTGAGTGCATGCATATGTATTGCATATAACTTGAACTGTAAGGCAGTTCATTTATGATTTGTTGACTGGAAATAAACAATATTTCCTCTTTTTGACAATACTACATTTCTTCCGGCACTTCTGAGCTGTATTGTTGCTACTTGGAAATGTCTGAATTCTTTGGTCTGCGACGTTGCATGCTTTTCCTCTCTAATTTCCATGTGGCCATTACTTAAAGTTGAGTGCAGTGACAACCACTCCTTTCAGCAACTTGAGTACTTTACAATTCACCGAGGATTTGTTTTTGGATATCAATGCAGTCAATTTATCCCACATGCATCTCTCATATCCATAATGAAGCATTTTTCTATTTTCAGGCTTCTTTTTACTGCTACCCTTTCCCTGTACCAAACCCCCAAATAGGTACATTGTGGATCTAATTACCTAACTGCAAACCCATGACATCCTCAATCTACTGGGGGGCACTGAATGTTATGACCTTACATAACTCTAGCATAAATCATAGCTGTATCACTACACCATGTCTGTTTTCTGGATGAGGGGTTCTGCTACAATTGGTTAGATAGGGAATTATTTGAAGCAAGATTTTACATTTTACTAATAGATGCTTACCTTCTCACCAACCTTTACTTATTTTTTACAAAATAAACTATTGTATTTATTCCTGAATTCTGTGTAAGCACAGAGTAACTATATTTCGTTTTTGGATTTGGTTTGCAAGATTCTTTATGTCAGTTCGTGTGTTGAAGCATATTGTTGTGTCTGGGGAGAGCTGGAGACTGAAACACATGACCATATATACACACACACTTTACTCCACACAAGGACACACATGGAGACACATGTCCACATATATAGAGATTCACATCCATACATACTAACATGGTACATAGTTGCAAAATACATACACACACACAGACATGCACACACAGAGGTGCATACATATACAAACACACGCTCACACACACACACATACATAAAAAATACACAAACATTGACATGCAAGCACATGAATATGCAGAATACATACAGATGCACACACGTACATACACACACATGTATACATACACACACATGCATACATACATACACATGCATACATACATACACATGCATACATACATACGTACATGATTGCATGCATGCATAGGCACACACACACACACACACACACACACTGACCCACACACATGCACACAAACAAACAAAAAGGAACACAGTGTAAATAACAGACAGAGTCAAAACTATTGAAAAGGTTGAAAGACGCAACGAAAATTTTAGGAAAATAAAAATAAGAAATAAGTGGAAATTTTACCAGTGAGTGTGTTACATTATAAGGCACAAAAAGAAAATGACTCTCCCCAGACACAACAGAACATAGCAACTAGTTACAATCTCAACAAGGAGTATCAGCATCACCCCTGTTTCACAGAAGTAGTGACAAATGTGGAATATCATGCCTGCACCATACATAAAAGCTTTTATCAGTATATATACATATGTGTGTGTAAGTATGTGTATGTATGTGTGCAAGTTTGTGTGTGCATGTGTAATGTGTGTGTGTATGCATCTACACACATGCACGTGTGCCTGCACACACACACACATCAGCAGAACACATAATAAATCTCATACATGAGTTTTTTGTAATTGCCACATTTCAATGAGAAAACAATGGTTGCAATTCACTTTGTGATCCATAAGGAAGGATTGAATATTTGACTTGTATACTCAGAACCTTCCCTGAGGAGAGTCCTAACAAAAAATAGGCCAAAAGAACACCTTATGTACATTGACCAACCGCCTGATCAAAGATGAAAATATATGTCTGTGGCCCTAAATGGTATATAAAATCAGGAATAGTGAATGTTATGAAGTCTACATCAGACAAGATTACTTTAGGGTTAAAGAATACCACTATGCTAATGCCTCAAAAAATACCAGTGAAGCTACAGAGAGAAACATTGGGAACCTGGGAATAAAAGAAACTATATTAATTAGCAATATTATTGTTAGCATAAAACTATCATCTGGGTGGCATTTCTGATAGTGATAGTAATAATAATAATAATAATAATCGTCTCTGTTGTAGGCACAAAGCCTGAAATTTGGCGGGAGGAGACTAGTCAATTACATCAACCCCAGTGTTTCACAGGTACTTAATCTATCAAACCCTGAAAGGTGAGAATTTAAACTTAGAAATGTAGCAATGGGCAAAGTGCCACTAAACTTTTCATCCAGTGTGCTAAAAATTCTGCCAGCTTACCACCTAATATAATAATAATAATAATAATAATAATAATAATAATAATAATAATAATAATAATAATAATAATGATAGACAAAAGTCATGCCTCCTTATCAATATGACTATTCCAATCAACATAAATGTATCTGTCAAAACCTACCAAAAATTGAACAAGCATAAAGAAATAGAAATTGGCAAAATGTGGAACCTCAAGACTAAAAAAAAATAGCTGTTGTCATCGGTGTCCTCGGAATGATAGCAAAAAGGGTTGATTACTACCTTGCTCAGATACTAGGAAATCCAAAAATGGAAGAAATTCTAAAAATATTGCTCGTGGGAACTGTCCACATCCTACGTAAAATATTGTCTATGTAGAATATTTACTGAAATCCCATTTTGTATTCATTTACATTCTGAGTTCAAATCCCATCTTGGAAGAAGAATTGGCTGATGAGATGAGCTGACTTTTCATTTCTTCCCTCTAGGGTTAATAAAATGAAGAAGAGCAATAAAGTTGAAAACAGCCAACACATCTGTATGGGTGGTGGTGGTGGGTAGTGGTCGGGGAGTCAATTAAACCATCACAACCCTACTCTGCCAAACCTTGCAATAATTTTGTGCTTCCTGAGCCAAAGTAAAGAATTCCTATTCTTATTTTGTATTGTTTCTTGATTTAGTCTTTTGTTCTTCCCACATCTGTTCATTGATTTAATATGGTCTCTGTATCTAATAATTTAACTAAATAATAGTTTTGCTCTGATATATATATACACCGATTCCTTCATCCCCACCCAAATTTCGTTTGATCTATTTCGGTCCAGTTTCTTTCATATATCTTTTTTTATATATATTATGTCTATTTATTTTATGTTTATTTATTATTATGTATTTCATTAAGTTTTTTTTTTATATTGTTTTTGTTCCTATTTTGTATTTGTTTCATTTATTTATTTTTGGTCTTTGTTCAAAAATTTACATATTATATTGATGAAGTGTATAAACTGGCAAATAGCCATTTTATCAAAGAAGAATGTGTGCTTACATATGTATAGACACATATATATGACATACATATTCATACTTACACACATATATACTTATCTATTTAAATTATCTATCTATCTATTTATCTATCTATCTATCTATCTATCTATCTATCTATCTATCTATCTATCTATCTATGTATCTGTCTATCTATCTATATACTTATATATATATAAATATATATATATGTATATACATATATATATGTATATATATATATATATACATACATATACACACACATTTATATACATACACACACACACGCACACACATATATATGTATTTTGCAAGCATAATCAAAATAATTGTTGTGTAAAGCATTTTAGGAAAATATATCTGTTTAGGCTGATAATGTATATATATATATGTGCATATATAGTTGTGTGTGTGTGTGTGTGTGTATCTATGTATTTGTGTGTGTGCGTGTGTGTGTGTATCTATGTATTTGTGTGTGTGAGTGTGTGTGTATCTATGTATTTGTGTGTGTGTAAAGAGTATTATAAATATTTTACTTATATGACTGGCGTGAAACTGCGTATAAAATGTGGAAAAGATCTGGATTCCGAAATCCAAGCAGTGACAGTATTCACACAGGATATTAGTATAGAGTTTGGGGTAATTAAGGGTGCAGTGTTAATTATGGCTGAAAGAGAGCTGAAAGATAAACTTTGATGGTATAAAATTTTCACCAGACAAAATCCTTAGATAAGTAAGGGCTAATGATGGATTCAAGTACGTAGGGGTGCTGCAAGATGACAAGATAATGGAAGGAGAAATGAGAGGGAAAATCTCCAAAGAATACAAGAGAAGAATTATAAGGCTACTCAAAGCAAAGTTAAATAAAGCTAATATTATCAAAAGAAGCAATACAAGGACTATGTTAGTATTAAAATATTCTGATCCTTTTCTAAAATGGACAAAGAGCAAGCTAGAGAATTTAGAAGAACTAGGAAAGTGCTCAGAATGCACAGTGTGCAGCACCCTAAAAGTAATACCAAGAAGCTCTACTAAGAAAGGAAGGAGTCAGAAGACTGATAAATGTAGAAGATGCCTTTGGTACTGTGATATTGGGTTTGTAAAACTATGGTGTACGTTGTGAAGAAAGGATGCTACATACAGCTGCTGATATGCAAAATGTAACAGAAATAGAAGAACAGAACAAGTAGACGGAAAGAGAAGGAAAGAATTACATGGTCAATTTATGCAATGAACCAAAAATGTTGGAATTCAAGTGCACTGGTTGTGTCTGATGAGCAGAAACTGAAAACAAGAACCCAAACTGCTGAATTATAGCCACTCAGAAACAAGCCAAATCTGTGGGATAGGAAACAAAGATATTAACAATCCCTTGAGGGAATGCAGTAAGAGCAGGTATATTTCTTTACTACCCACAAGGGGCTAAACATAGAGGGGACAAACAAGGACAGACAAAGGAATTAAGTGGATTACATCGACCCCAGTGCGAAACTGGTACTTATTTAATCGATCCCGAAAGGATGAAAGGTAAAGTTGACCTCGGTGAATTTGAACTCAGAATGTAACGACAGATGAAATACCTCTAAACATTTCACCCTGTGCACTAACGTTTCTGCCAGCTCGCTGCCTTCAGTAAGTGCAGGTCTGGCTATAGTTAAAAGAGTGCATTAGGATGTTAGTCAAATGCATGGATTCAAAGTAAGAGAAGCTGTGATAGAGAGTAATAATTACAAGGTCTTAAAAGATTTCTCCACCATGAACGAACATATTACTGAATCTAGGAGACCAGAAATGTTTGTAAAGGGCAAAAGAAAAAAAATTAAAAAACCATTGGAAACAGTGTAAGGTCAGAGACTTTGCAATACCATATAATAATGGAGATGATAGCAAAGAAACTGAGGAAATTGAGAAATATCAAGACCTGGCCAGAGAAATGAAGAAATTGTGGAAGACGTGTGACAACTACCTGTGGTAATTACTCTTCTACTCTTTACTCTTTTACTTGTTTCAGCCATTTGACTGCGGCTGAACCGCTAAGTTATGGGGACATGAACACACCAGCATCGGTTGTCAAGCAATGTTGGGGGGACAAACACAGACACACAAACATATACATACACATACATGAGACTTATTTTGTAAGCCTGGTACTTATTCTATTGGTCACTTTTGCCAAACCGCTAAGTTACAGGGTTGCAACTACACCACCACCAATTGTCAAACAGTGGTAGTGGGGGGGGAACACAGACACAAAAACATGGTATGTGTGTGTATGTATGTATGTATATATATATATATATACGACAGGCTTCTTTCAGTTTCCGTCTACCAAATCCACTCACAAGGCTTTGGTCAGCCCGAGGCTATAGTAGAAAACACTTGCTCAAGGTGCCATGCAGTGGGACTGAACCCGGAACCATGTGGCTGGTAAGCAAGCTACTTACCACACAACCACTTTTCACAACCCGATTGCAACCTAAGAAGCTGAAGGAGACTGCATTTGTGATGCTCACTATGAAAGATTCTTGAGATCTGAGATTTGTTGTCACCAAACTTCTAGACATTATCCCTGTTAATTAAAGTAGCCTGTAATAACTTTAATGATGATAATGATTAGCAGAAGGTTGAGTATCAAATGGAATAGTTCAAGAAACATCTTGGAAAATATTTGAAAAACCAATGAAGGAAAGATGCAGAAGTGCACTCAAAAAAGTACAACATCAGACTCAAAAGATTACAAGAAAATAGAGCAGAGATAAGCCAAAAAATTAAGGTAATATAAAAAAATAAACTTATATACAAAGAATAATTTACACCCAGAAGTTCAGGCTCTTCAGAATCAATCAGAGAAAACATTAACAACAGTTAAACAATGAGAATGAACATCAGGAAAATAATGTACCAAATACTGAAGCAGCAAGGGACTTTGGTCAGATATTTGAAGCAAAAAGGTATAGCATAACAGGGAAATGGCCTGGCTATAGGAACTTATATATGAAATGAAAAATAGGCCAGAATAAGGGAATATAAATATTAGGTCATCAAGTATGAAATTTATGGAAAAGAAAAAAGTTTGCTAATGTTTTATAAATACAAAGAATAGTTTTATTCACCAAAGTATTCACCCATTTCATCAATAATTTTTTACCATTTCCGCAGTAGCTTGTCCAGCCCAGAACTGTAAAAGCCTGGCAATCTAGAGTCAATAAAATCTTGGAAGGCCTGTTTTACAGCATCGTCAGAATTAAATTTTTTCCCAATTTAAATGTTATCCAAATTCTGGAAGAAGTGGTAGCCAGTAGGAGCAAGATCAAGTGAATATGGTGGATGATGAAGAACTTCCAATTCCAACTCCTGTAGTTTCGCCAATGTCATTTTTGCGATGTATGGTCAGGCGTTTTCTTGCAATAAAATAGGAGTGGATCTGTTGACTAATCTAGGCTCTTTTTCTAAGTTTCTGCATCATTTGGTCCAGCAGATAATGCTAAATCGTACCTCTTCTGTTGAGATTATTTCTTCCAAGATATTTTGAAGTGCTTGGTGTACTTCTTATGCAGGAAGATTCAGTTCAGGTCCGTCTTTACTAAAGCAGCTCTTTTACTCTTTTACTTGTTTCAGTCATTTGACTGCGGCCATGCTGGAGCACCACCTTTAGTCGAGAAAATTGACCCCGGGATTTATTCTTTGTAAGCTGAATACTTATTCTATTGGTCTGTTTTTGCTGAACCGCTAAGTGACGGGGATGTAAACACACCAGCATTGGTTGGCAAGCGATGCTAGGGGGACAAACACAGGCACACAAACATATACACACACATACATATTTATATATACATATATACGACAGGCTTCTTTCAGTTTCCGTCTACCAAATCCACTCACAAGGCATTGGTCGGCCCGAGGCTATAGCAGAAGATACTTGCCCAAGATGCCATGCAGTGGGACTGAACCCGGAACCATGTGGTTGGTAAACAAGCTACTTACCACACAGCCACTTCAGCTATATATTTTTTACTTTCTTCTCTCTTGGATTAGATCATGTGGCAATAAAACAGAGTTGGGTCAACATTCTTCTAATTGCATTTTTTTTTATTTGTTGGAACTATGCTAAGTTTAAATATTCTGTTTCTTGTAGAACTGAGGCAAGACAAGTACTGTATAAGTGATCTAGCATTTGTGACTCTACATAAATGTCCCCATCACTTTTGTCACTCTCACACTTTTCAAAATTACCAGTTAGATTATTTGGAATGTTTTTCAGTATTGAACGCTCATTTAAATGTTATTTTTCTCCTTTTATTTCTGTTAGCTGTGTATTATGTTTATGTATTATGGGTGTGGTGTATGTGAGAGATTCGAAATAAAGGCCCCTACCTTCTCTTTGCTCAGATGGAGACCCTTCAGCAGTAACGGATTCTTCAACACAGCCCAACCCAAATGCTAGAGATAGCAGCTGCTTCACCCAACCGTAACAATGTGAATCACCCGTCTTAACCCCTCGGCGACCTGACTCGAAAAGGCAGAATGCCCCGCTCGCTGTGTGCGCGTCATGGCTGCCCCTTCCGGTTAGCCCCAAATTCTGGTCAGCTCCCCAGCTGCTGACGTCATCCCACAATGGGGTTTTTTTTTTGCTTGTTTGCTGTTGAAATACATTTAGTCATATATTGTAACTGTGTTGGGCCACCATTTTTAAAGTGAAAATGTCATGCATGAAAACGAAAAAGAAAAAGCATGTAAATAACCCTCTTTGTTTTTTCTACCCTTGGGTAGTGAGAGAAGGTTTTCTTCAAGTAATTATATTTCTTTATTTCAAGTACTACGAAAAAAATTCATTTGGTAATGTTTTAACTATGGTCTGGCTTTAGAGAGAAATGAATACATTTTGTGTACTTTTCAAGAGCCAATAATACTCGTGAAATGCATGATTATAATGATGGTGATGATGATGATGGTGGTGGTGGTGATAACGATGACAACAACAACAATAATGATAAAAATCGACAAAACTCAATTAAACAGCAAATGTAGAATCTGCAGGAAAGGAGATGAAATTATCAATTGTCTCTTAAGTGAGTGCAGTAAGCTGACATAAAAAGAGTATAAGTGCAGGTATGACTATGTAGATAAAAGAGTGATTTGGATGTTGGTTGAATAAGTGGCTTCAAAATAACAGGTAAGTATAAGTATGTACCAGGTGCTGATAGAAAATGAGAATTATAGGATCTTGTGGGATCTCCTTATAAATAGTGCCCATACAATTCAAGCAAGAAGACCTGATATAATTATATAGAGAAAAATAAACAGTGTAAGATCATAGAATTTGCAATTCCCTATGATAATGGAATAAATACCAAAGAAATTGAGAAAAAATTGAGAAACATCAGAATCTAGCTAGAGAGCTGAAAAGACTGTAGAAGATTAACAGCATAATTATTCCTAAAGTGACTGGTACACTTGGCCCAACACCCAAAATGGTACATAAGAGACTGAAAGATATTGAAATTGAGACATTCATTGTCAACTTATTGAAAAGTATCATCCTATATTCTGCAAGCATGCTAAGAAAAATTATTGAGATTTGAGGAGACTTGGTTTTACCAAACCTCAAGACAACACTCTCACTAATTAAATTAGCATGTACTAGCTTGATGATGATGATGATGATGATGATAATGACGATGATGATGATGATGATGACAATAATAATAATAATAATAATAATAATAATAATAATAATAATAATAATAATCTAAGTCCATTCTACTGAAAGCACAAGTCCTGAAATTTGTTGGGAGGAGATTAGTCCATAACATCGACCTCAGTGTTTCACTGGTACTTAATCTGTCGACCCCAAAAGGATGAACGGGAAAGTGGATCTTGGTGGAATTTGAACTCAAAACATAATGACGGGTGAAATACCACTAGGCGTTTCATCCAGCTTGCTAACGATTCTGCCAGCTCAAAGTTTTATTAACAGTAATAATGATAATAATAATAATAATAATAATAATGATAATGATAATAATAATAATAATAATAATAATAATAATAATAATATAATAATAATAATAATAATACAATAATAATAATAATAATAATAATAATAATAATAATAATAATAACAACAATGATAATAATAATAATAATAATAATAATAATAATAATAATAATAGCAATAATAATAATAACAATGATGATAATAATAATAATAATAATAATAATAATAATAATAATAATAATAATAATAATAATAGCAATAATAATAACAACAATGATAATAATGATGATGATGATTTGGTCATTAGGCCAGCAGTTTGAGGTGTTGGGGTATGGCATCCAATGCCATCAGCCTTACTATTTTTATTCTGTTAACTAGTATTTTATTCTATTAAATTCTGAGGGATGAAAGGTAAAGTTTCCCATGGTAGAATTTGAACTCAGAAAGAGAAAAGTTAGAAGCAACACCGAAAAACACTTTTGCAACATTCTAACAACTCTACCAGCTTCTCACCACTAATAATAATAATAATAATAATAATAATAATAATAGCAATAATAATAAATAATATTCTTTTTTTTTTTACCCTTTTATTGTTTCAGTCATTTGACTGTGGCCATGCTGAAGCACCACCTTTAGTTGAGCAAATCAACCCCGGGACTTATTCTTTGTAAGCCTAGTACTTATTCTATCAGTCTCTTTTGCCGAACTGCTAAGTTACGGGGACGTAAACACACCAGCATCAGTTGTCAAGCGATATTGGGGGACAAACACAGACGCCCAAACATAAGAACATGCATATGCATATATATATATATATATATATATATATACACATATATACAACAGGCTTCTTTCAGTTTCCGTCTATCAAATTCACTCACAATGCTTTGGTCGGCCCGAAGCTATAGTAGAAGACACTTGCCCAAGGTGCCACGCAGTGGGACTGAACCCGGAACCATGTGGTTCGTAAGCAAGCTACTTACCACACAGCCACTCCTACGCCTATAATAATATTAATAATACGCAATAACAATGATGATGATGAGGAGGAGGAGGAGGAGGAGAAGGAGGAGAAGAAGAAGAAGAAGAAGAAGAAGAAGAAGAAGAAGAATGGTGATGAAAGTCAACAATACAGAAAGTATAATTTATTTTGGCAACTTACAATGTCTTTCACAGAGAAGAAATTGTTTAATTTTTCCTCCCTCCCATTTTCTTTCTCTAACTCTCTCTCTCTCTCTCTCTCTCTCCTTTTCTTTTTACCCTTTTTCTTTGTTCTTCTTCATTTGCCAACTCTCTATCTGTTTCTTTCTTTCTTCCTCTTTCTAATTTTCTCTTCACAAACACAACCTACAGACACTCTATTAATCTCTCTCTCTCTTTCACATACAGTCTTTCGCTCATTTTCAATCTCACATTCAAAAATTTTCCATCATTCTTCTCATTTCAAAATCATTTCCCTGCTCCAACCTCGTTGTCCTCGTCATCGTCGTTATCATCATCATCATCATCATCAGCATCATCATCAACCTCACCATCATAATTATTGTCATCATTATCATTGTCATCATCATCATCATCATCATCATCATCATCATCATCATCACCATCATCATCTTCATCATCATCTTCAGGGTAATGCAAAGAGCATTTAAATCTCACCTCAAATCATATCCTATTCCCTTAAAAGAAAAAAAAACCGATATATAGTGTGATGTTGTTTTAGGTAATTTCTAAGTAAATAGGATGGTCATGGCTGGAATACCTTTGATCATAGTTCTGCCCTATTAGAGTCGGCTCGTGGTTAAAATATGACAACATTGTTATCATAAAGATCAGAATTATTATATTTATTCTTGTGACTCCTACAGCCTATACTGCTGCTGCTACTGCTACTACCACTACTACTGCTGCTGCTTCTACTACTACCACTACAACAACTACTACTACTACTACTGCTGCTGCTACTACAACAACAACTACTACTACTGCTGCTGCTACCACTACTACTACTACTACTACTACTACTACTACCACTATCAACATCACCATCATCATCTACTTACTTACTTCATGTTTAGTTTGTGTTGATTTAGTGAGAGATAGAAAGTTGGTGGGGAGAGGGAGAGGGAGAGGGAGAGGGAGTACGTGTTGTGCCAAAGTGTCGTAAATTAAACGGAATTCTGTGCCAAGTTGGTCAAAAGATAATTTAACGGAATTAAAAATAAATACATGAGCTAAAGTAGAAAATAAACTAAAATTACCTTCCTCCGTCTTCGCTTCTTTGTTGTCACCACCGAAATATCGAACATCAAAGATATCACCAGAAAGACAGAGATAAAGCATGATATATATATATATACTTATATACACATATACACACGTTTATATGCATGTGTGTGTCTGTGTGGAGGTTTATGCATATATATGTAAATACACACACACACACACACACACACATATACATACATATGTATGTATGTATATATGTATATATATATGTGTGTGTGTGTGTGTATGTATGTATGTATGTATGTATATATATATGTATATATATATATATATATGTGTGTGTGTGTGTATGTATGTATGTATATATATATATATATATATATATATATATATGTAGTATATAAATGCACATACGCATCTATAATATCTATGTATATAAATGTGTATATTTCTTTACGTGAATATGTGTATTTATGGATATGTATATTTATATAAGTATATATATGTGTGTGTATGTGTGTGTGTATATATATATATATATATATATATATATATACATACATACATACATATAAATATACATATATATATATATAAATATATACACATGTATATTATTATTATTATTATTATTATTATTATTATTATATTACACAAACAAGAAAATATGTCAATAATAACAGGAGCAAAAATACTGAAAATTTCAGGAAAAAAATGTCTAAATCAATGAAATGGAACCGGAGTAAAAGATTGGAAAATAAATACATTCTTGAACATTTAAGTTTCCTAACAGAAGAATTGAAATATTTGACTATACACATACAGAACCATTGATATATATATATATATATATATATGCACTCATACACATATGCATAATGCACATACATATTTATACAATATATATATACAATACATATACATTTTTATATATGTATATTTCTATCTCATATACTCTCTCTTTACTCTTTTACTTGTTTCAGTCATTTGACTGTGGCCATACTGGAGCACCGCCTTTAGTCGAGCAAATCGATCCCAGGACTTATTCTTTGTAAGCCCAGTACTTATTCTATCGGTCTCTTTTGCCGAAACGGCTAAGTGACGGCGACGTAAACACACCAGCATCGGTTGTCAAGCAATGCTAGGGGGACAAACACAGACACACAAACATACACACACATATATATATATACATATATACGACGGGCTTCTTTCAGTTTCCTTCTACCAAATCCACTCACAAGGCCTTAGTCGGCACGAGGCTATAGCAGAAGACACTTGCTAAGATGCCACGCAGTGGGACTGAACCCAGAACCATGTGGTTGGTAAGCAAGCTACTTACCACACAGCCACTCCTATATATAGATGTGGCTATTTATGTATGTCTGTTTGCATGTATGTCTGTGAATGTATGTATGCATATACATGCATACATAAGTATGTGTGTGTGTCTGTGTGTGTGTAATGATCATACAAAGTTAATATTAAATATTGTCAATTTTTCACAAGTAATGACTTGTGGTTATTCATTGTGTTTGAAGAGATCCGGGACACCTTATAAATGTGGAGGTGTGGAGGAAATTACAGGTAGTCCTGCTGTGCATGTCTGAAAGAAAAATTCTTTTCAGAGTTGTGAAAAATTTATTTTTAGTAGAAGTGTAATAATTCAGTGTTCAGCCCTGATGTTTTATGACTCCTGTTTTGATAATTATTGTAACTTGGGATATATGAGTAAAAGCTAGAGAACATTAAACAGGGATAACGAAGGAACAAAAGGATAAAAGAAAGATCTAAATAATGCACACTATTTGATGGGCTACATTTAAGATAGTGGAGAAATGACTGCTCATTACACTCCCTCATTCAGGAGATACAATATGGAACATCTTGACACAGACCAAGTATGTCTTTTGAAACAGAAATAAAGTAGATTATGATATTAGATGGAGATTATTGAAAATGTACAAAACATTTCACTTATACGCAGACAAAACCAAAATCCAAAACCTGAGATATTCACTGCTTGCATAAATGAGAGAAAATGCATCCTTCATTATTAGTCCAGACTATTTCATTTTGGTTGCAATCATGATTCTATCTTTCCAGTTAATTTTCACTGTTCGACACTAGTGTCGTATTACATTCTTCACTTTCCATCCTGTACTTTTTTATTTATTTATTTATTCCCTTTCTCTTTATATTTCTCCTCTTTTCTCTTTTCCATCTTGCTTCTGTCTTCTTTTTCTTTTCTTTTATTTATTTCTATCAATTTTTCTACTTACTTCTTATTTCATCTTCCCTTTTTTTCTCTATTTTTTTCTTCCTTTCTTCTTTCTTCCTTTCTCCTTTGCCCCACCCCACTCACGCATGTGCTTAGATTGTTATTATGGAATCATATTTGAAATGAGATAATTCAAAAATGGATTGGTGTGAACTATGTACTCACAGAATACTGAAAGCACAAGTTGTATTAAGCTAGACATGTCGCAAGGTTTACAGACAACAAATAGACCCATGCAAGGTGCTGAGAGATATCCAAGTGAGTGCAAAGGGGCACTTGGAAAGCTTTTACGATGATGGGAAGATGATTTAGTCGGGTAATTTGGGCCAAGATGGAAGAGAATAGAAAATTCAAGACAGAATTGGAAGTGCATTGTGACCAGCAGTGTACAATAGCATCTGGTGGTCTGGTTGATACTGTGACACTGTGATATATGCACACACATTCAAAAATTGTGAGCAGGCACTTATGTGTTTGTGTGTACATAGATGTGCATAAATGTGTATATATACATGTGAAGGCATGTGGCCTAGTGGTTAGTCTGTTGCACTCATGATCACCAAATTGTGGGTTCGATTCCCTGACTGGGCAGCACGTTGTGTTCTTGAGCAAAACACTTCATTTCACATAGTTCAAGTCCCCCTTTCAATCACAGGAGAATGTTGGCTTGCTCACTTAACCAGCAGAGTGGTGTCACTTGAAGGCTAAAATAATGCAAAAGCACATTGTGGCCAGTGATGTGTAACAATATCTGATAGCCTGGTTGGTCACATGATCATGTGATCTATGTATAAGTGTGTAACTATGGGTGATGATATGAAGGTGCATGGCTTAGTGGTTAGGGTATTTGACACATCATCCATGAAGTTGTGAGTTCAATTCCCAATGGTGTTATGTGCCCTAAAGTAAGGCATTTTATTTCATGTTGCTCCAGCTTACTTACTTGGTAAAAATAAGTAGTAGCTGTATTTCAAATGGGGCTATCCTTGTCACATTCTGAGTCACACTGAATCTCCCTGAGAACTATGCTTGCCTGTGGAGTGCTCAGTAACTTCCAATTTAATTTCCTTTCATTCAAATCAACTGCAACTCTCATCTCTGCAACCCTCATCACTATAACTCTCATTACTTTAACACTCTTCATTGTAACTCTCATCACTGCAAACCTCATCACTTCAACTCTCATTGCTACAACCCTCATCACTGCAACCCTCATCACTGCAACACTCCTCATTGTAACCCTCATTGCTGCAAACCTCATCACTGCAACCTTCATTGCTGCAACCCTCATTGCTGCAACACTCATCGCTGCAACCCTCATCACTGCAACACTCATCGCTGCAACCCTCATCACTGCAACACTCATCACTGCAACACTCCTCATTGTAACCCTCATCGCTGCAACACTCATCACTGCAACACTCCTCATTGTAACCCTCATCGCTGCAACCCTCATCACTGCAACCCTCATCGCTGCAACCCTCATCACTGCAACACTCATCACTGCAACACTCCTCATTGTAACCCTCATCGCTCCAACACACATCACTGCAACACTCCTCATTGTAACCCTCATCGCTGCAACCCTCATCACTGCAACACTCATCACTGCAACCCTCATCACTGCAACACTCATCACTGCAACCCTCATCGCTGCAACACTCATCACTGCAACACTCCTCATTGTAACCCTCATCGCTGCAACCCTCATCACTGCAACACTCATCACTGCAACACTCATCACTGCAACACTCATCACTGCAACACTCCTCATTGTAACCCTCATCACTGCAACCCTCATCACTGCAACCCTCATCACTGCAACCTCATCACTGCAACCCTCATCACTGCAACACTCATCACTGCAACACTCATCACTGCAACACTCATCACTGCAACACTCATCACTGCAACACTCATCACTGCAACCCTCATCACTGCAACACTCATCACTGCAACCACTCATCACTGCAACCCTCATCACTGCAACCCTCATCACTGCAACACTCATCACTGCAACACTCATCACTGCAACACTCATCACTGCAACACTCATCACTGCAACCCTCATCACTGCAACCCTCATCACTGCAACCCTCATCACTGCAACACTCATCACTGCAACCCTCATCACTGCAACCCTCATCACTGCAACACTCATCACTGCAACCCTCATCACTGCAACACTCATCACTGCAACACTCATCACTGCAACACTCATCACTGCAACACTCATCACTGCAACCTCATCACTGCAACCCTCATCACTGCAACACTCATCACTGCAACCCTCATCACTGCAACCCTCATCACTGCAACCCTCATCACTGCAACCCTCATCACTGCAACCTCATCACTGCAACACTCATCACTGCAACACTCATCACTGCAACACTCATCACTGCAACACTCCTCATTGCAACCCTCATCACTGCAACCTCATCACTGCAACACTCATCACTGCAACCCTCATCACTGCAACACTCATCACTGCAACCCTCATCACTGCAACACTCATCACTGCAACACTCCTCATTGCAACCCTCATCACTGCAACACTCATCACTGCAACACTCATCACTGCAACACTCCTCATTGTAACCCTCATCACTGCAACCCTCATCACTGCAACCCTCATCACTGCAACACTCATCACTGCAACCCTCATCACTGCAACACTCATCACTGCAACACTCATCGCTGCAACACTCATCACTGCAACCCTCATCACTGCAACACTCATCACTGCAACACTCCTCATTGCAACCCTCATCACTGCAACCCTCATCACTGCAACACTCATCACTGCAACCTCATCACTGCAACACTCATCACTGCAACCCTCATCACTGCAACACTCATCACTGCAACACTCCTCACTTGCAACCTCATCACTGCAACCCTCATCACTGCAACACTCATCACTGCAACCCTCATCACTGCAACACTCATCACTGCAAAACTCTCATGCAACCCTCATCACTGCAACCCTCATCACTGCAAAACTCATCACTGCAACACTCCTCATTGCAACCCTCATCACTGCAACCCTCATCACTGCAACACTCATCACTGCAACCCTCATCACTGCAACACTCATCACTGCAACCCATCCTCATTGCAACCTCATCACTGCAACCTCATCACTGCAACACTCATCACTGCAACACTCCTCATTGCAACCCTCATCACTGCAACCTCATCACTGCCAACACTCATCACTGCAACCCTCATCACTGCAACACTCATCACTGCAACACTCATCACTGCAACACTCATCACTGCAACCCTCATCACTGCAACACTCATCACTGCAACACTCCTCATTGCAACCCTCATCACTGCAACACTCATCACTGCAACACTCATCACTGCAACACTCATCACTGCAACACTCATCACTGCAACCCTCATCACTGCAACACTCATCACTGCAACACTCATCACTGCAACACTCATCACTGCAACACTCATCACTGCAACCCTCATCACTGCAACACTCATCACTGCAACCCTCATCACTGCAACACTCATCACTGCAACACTCATCACTGCAACCCCTCATCTGCAACACTCATCACTGCAACCTCCATCATTGCAACCCTCATCACTGCAACCTCATCACTGCAACACTCATCACTGCAACCCTCATCACTGCAACACTCATCACTGCAACACTCATCACTGCAACACTCCTCATTGCAACCCTCATCACTGCAACACTCATCACTGCAACACTCATCACTGCAACCCTCATCACTGCAACCCTCATCACTGCAACACTCATCACTGCAACACTCATCACTGCAACCCTCATCACTGCAACACTCATCACTGCAACACTCATCACTGCAACACTCCTCATTGCAACCCTCATCACTGCAACACTCATCACTGCAACACTCATCACTGCAACCTCATCACTGCAACACTCATCACTGCAACACTCATCACTGCAACACTCATCATTGCAACCCTCATCACTGCAACCCTCATCACTGCAACACTCATCACTGCAACACTCATCACTGCAACCCTCATCACTGCAACCCTCATCACTGCAACCTCATCACTGCAACCCTCATCACTGCAACACTCATCACTGCAACCCTCATCACTGCAACCCTCATCACTGCAACCCTCATCACTGCAACACTCATCACTGCAACACTCATCACTGCAACCCTCATCACTGCAACACTCATCACTGCAACCCTCATCACTGCAACCCTCATCACTGCAACACTCATCACTGCAACACTCATCACTGCAACACTCATCACTGCAACCCTCATCACTGCAACCCTCATCACTGCAACACTCATCACTGCAAAACTCATCACTCACTGAACCCTCATCACTGCAACACTCATCACTGCAACACTCTCACTGCAACCCTCATCACTGCAACCCTCATCACTGCAACACTCATCACTGCAAACACTCATCACTGCAACACTCATCACTGCAACCCTCATCACTGCAAAACCTCATCACTGCAACACTCATCACTGCAACCCTCATCACTGCAACCCTCATCACTGCAACACTCATCACTGCAAAACTCATCACTGCAACACTCATCACTGCAACACTCATCACTGCAACACTCATCACTGCAACCCTCATCACTGCAACACTCATCACTGCAACACTCCTCATTGCAACCCTCATCACTGCAACCCTCATCACTGCAACACTCATCACTGCAACACCTCATCACTGCAACACTCATCACTGCAACCCTCATCACTGCAACCCTCATCACTGCAACACTCATCACTGCAACACTCATCACTGCAACACTCATCACTGCAACCCTCATCACTGCAACCCTCATCACTGCAACACTCATCACTGCAACACTCATCACTGCAACCCTCCTCACTGCAACACTCATCACTGCAACACTCATCACTGCAACCCTCATCACTGCAACCCTCATCACTGCAACACTCATCACTGCAACACTCCTCATTGCAACCCTCATCACTGCAACCCTCATCACTGCAACACTCATCACTGCAAACACTCATCACTGCAACACTCATCACTGCAACCCTCATCACTGAAAACACTCATCACTGCAACCACTCATCTGCAACACTCATCACTGCAACCCTCATCACTGCAACACTCATCACTGCAACACTCATCACTGCAACACTCATCACTGCAACCCTCATCACTGCAACCCTCATCACTGCAACACTCATCACTGCAACCCTCATCACTGCAACCCTCATCACTGCAACACTCCTCATTGCAACCCTCATCACTGCAACACTCATCACTGCAACACTCATCACTGCAACCCTCATCACTGCAACACTCATCACTGCAACACTCATCACTGCAACACTCCTCACTGCAACCCTCATCACTGCAACACTCATCACTGCAACACTCATCACTGCAACCCTCATCACTGCAACCCTCATCACTGCAAACCCATCAACTGCAACACTCATCACTGCAACCCTCATCACTGCAACACTCATCACTGCAACACTCCTCATTGTAACCCTCATCACTGCAACCTCATCACTGCAACACTCATCACTGCAACACTCATCACTGCAACACTCATCACTGCAACCCTCATCACTGCAACACTCATCACTGCAACACTCATCACTGCAACCCTCATCACTGCAACCCTCATCACTGCAACACTCATCACTGCAACACTCATCACTGCAACCCTCATCACTGCAACCCTCATCACTGCAACACTCATCACTGCAACCCTCATCACTGCAACACTCATCACTGCAACCCTCATCACTGCAACCCTCATCACTGCAACACTCATCACTGCAACCCTCATCACTGCAACCCTCATCACTGCAACACTCATCACTGCAACCCTCATCACTGCAACACTCATCACTGCAACCCTCATCACTGCAACCCTCATCACTGCAACACTCATCACTGCAACCCTCATCACTGCAACCCTCATCACTGCAACACTCATCACTGCAACCCTCATCACTGCAACACTCATCACTGCAACACTCATCACTGCAACCTCATCACTGCAACCCTCATCACTGCAACACTCATCACTGCAACCCTCATCACTGCAACCCTCATCACTGCAACACTCATCACTGCAACCCTCATCACTGCAACCCTCATCACTGCAACCCTCATCACTGCAACACTCATCACTGCAACACTCATCACTGCAACCCTCATCACTGCAACACTCCTCATTGCAACCCTCATCACTGCAACCCTCATCACTGCAACCCTCATCACTGCAACCACTCATCACTGCAACCCTCATCACTGCAACACTCATCACTGCAACCATCATCACTGCAACCTCATCACTGCAACCCTCATCACTGCAACACTCATCACTGCAACCTCATCACTGCAACACTCCTCATTGCAACCCTCATCACTGCAACCCTCATCACTGCAACCCTCATCACTGCAACACTCATCACTGCAACCCTCATCACTGCAACACTCATCACTGCAACACTCCTCACTGCAACCCTCATCACTGCAACCCTCATCACTGCAACCCTCATCACTGCAACACTCATCACTGCAACACTCCTCATTGCAACCCTCATCACTGCAACACTCATCACTGCAACCCTCATCACTGCAACACTCATCACTGCAACCCTCATCACTGCAACACTCATCACTGCAACCCTCATCACTGCAACCCTCATCACTGCAACCCTCATCACTGCAACACTCATCACTGCAACACTCCTCATTGCAACCCTCATCACTGCAACCCTCATCACTGCAACCCTCATCACTGCAACACTCATCACTGCAACCCTCATCACTGCAACACTCATCACTGCAACCCTCATCACTGCAACACTCATCATTGCAACCCTCATCACTGCAACACTCATCACTGCAACACTCATCATTGCAACCCTCATCACTGCAACACTCATCACTGCAACCCTCATCACTGCAACCCTCATCACTGCAACCCTCATCACTGCAACCCTCATCACTGCAACCCTCATCACTGCAACCCTCATCACTGCAACACTCATCACTGCAACACTCATCACTGCAACACTCATCACTGCAACCCTCATCACTGCAACACTCATCACTGCAACCCTCATCACTGCAACCCTCATCACTGCAACCCTCATCACTGCAACCCTCATCACTGCAACACTCATCACTGCAACACTCATCACTGCAACCCTCATCACTGCAACACTCATCACTGCAACCCTCATCACTGCAACCTCATCACTGCAACCCTCATCACTGCAACACTCATCACTGCAACACTCATCACTGCAACCCTCATCACTGCAACCCTCATCACTGCAACACTCATCACTGCAAACTCATCACTGCAACCTCATCACTGCAACCTCATCACTGCAACACTCATCACTGCAACCCTCATCACTGCAACACTCATCACTGCAACACTCCTCATTGCAACCCTCATCACTGCAACATCATCACTGCAACCCTCATCACTGCAAACACTCATCACTGCAACACTCATCATTGCAACCCTCATCACTGCAACACTCCTCATTGCAACCTCATCACTGCACCCTCATCACTGCAACACTCATCATTGCAACCCTCATCACTGCAACACTCATCACTGCACCCACTCATCACTGCAACCTCATCACTGCAACCCTCATCACTGCAACACTCATCATGCAACCCTCATCACTGCAACCCTCATCACTGCAACCCTCATCACTGCAACCTCATCACTGCAACACTCATCACTGCAACACTCATCACTGCAACCCTCATCACTGCAACCCTCATCACTGCAACACTCATCATTGCAACCCTCATCACTGCAACCCTCATCACTGCAACCCTCATCACTGCAACCCTCATCACTGCAACCCTCATCACTGCAACACTCCTCATTGCAACCCTCATCACTGCAACACTCCTCATTGCAACCCTCATCACTGCAACACTCATCACTGCAACCCTCATCACTGCAACACTCATCACTGCAACCCTCATCACTGCAACACTCATCACTGCAACCCTCATCACTGCAACACTCATCACTGCAACCCTCATCACTGCAACCCTCATCACTGCAACCCTCATCACTGCAACACTCATCACTGCAACCCTCATCACTGCAACACTCCTCACTGCAACCCTCATCACTGCAACACTCCTCATTGCAACCCTCATCACTGCAACCCTCATCACTGCAACACCTCATCACTGCAACACTCATCACTGCAACCTCATCACTGCAACACTCCTCACTGCAACCCTCATCACTGCAACACTCCTCATTGCAACCCTCATCACTGCAACCCTCATCACTGCAACACTCATCACTGCAACCCTCATCACTGCAACACTCATCACTGCAACCCTCATCACTGCAACACTCATCACTGCAACACTCATCACTGCAACCCTCATCACTGCAACCTCATCACTGCAACCTCATCACTGCAACCCTCATCACTGCAACCCTCATCACTGCAACCCTCATCACTGCAACACTCCTCATTGCAACCCTCATCACTGCAACACTCATCACTGCAAACACTCATCACTGCAAACCATCACTGCAACCCTCATCACTGCAACCCTCATCACTGCAACCCTCATCACTGCAACCCTCATCACTGCAACACTCCTCATGCAACCTCATCACTGCAACACTCCTCATTGCAACCTCATCACTGCAACCCTCATCCTGCAACCCTCATCACTGCAACCCTCATCACTGACCCTCATCACTGCAACCCCCTGCAACCCTCATCACTGCAACCTCATCACTGCAACCTCATCACTGCAAACCCTCATCCCTGCAACCCTCATCACTGCAACCCTCATCACTGCAACCCTCATCACTGCAACCCTCATCACTGCAACATCCTCATTGCAACCCTCATCACTGCACACACCCTCATGCAACCCTCATCACTGCAACCTCATCACTGCAACCCTCATCACTGCAACACTCATCACTGCAACCCTCATCACTGCAACACTCATCATTGCAACCTCATCACTGCAACCCTCATCACTGCAACACTCATCACTGCAACCCTCATCACTGCAACCCTCATCATGCAAACACTCATCACTGCAACACTCCTCATTGCAACCCTCATCACTGCAAACCTCATCACTGCAACCACTCATCATGCAACCTCATCACTGCAACACTCATCACTGCAACCCTCATCACTGCAACACTCATCACTGCAACCCTCATCACTGCAAAAAAAACATCATCACTGCAACACTCATCACTGCAACACTCATCACTGCAACACTCCATCACTGCCAAAAACATCATCCTGCAACACTCATCACTGCAACAATCATCACTGCAAACTCATCACTGAAACTCATCATTGCAACCCTCATCACTGCAACACTCATCACTGCAACATCATCACTGCAACCCTCATCACTGCAACCATCATCACTGCAACACTCATCACTGCAACCCTCATCACTGCAAACCCTCATCACTGCAACACTCATCACTGCAACCCTCATCACTGCAACACTCATCATTGCAACCATCACTGCAACACTCATCATGCAACCCTCATCACTGCAACACTCATCACTGCAACACTCATCACTGCAACCCTCATCACTGCAACCATCATCACTGCAACACTCCCCATCTGCAACCCTCATCACTGCAACCCTCATCACTGCAACACTCATCACTGCAACCCTCATCACTGCAACACTCATCATTGCAACCCTCATCACTGCAACATCATCACTGCAACACTCATCATGCAACCCTCTCACTGCAAACCCTCATCACTGCAACACTCTCATTGCAACCCTCATCACTGCAACCTCATCACTGCAACACTCATTGCTGCAACCCTCATGCTGCACCACTCATCACTGCAACCCTCATCGCTGCAACACTCATCACTGCAACACTCCTCATTGCAACCCTCATCACTGCAACACTCATCACTGCAAACCTCATCACGCAACACTCATCACTGCAACCACTCATCACTGCAAACTCATCACTGCAACCCTCATCACTGCAACCCTCATCACTGCAAGACTCATCACTGCAACCCTCATCACTGCAACACTCATCACTGCAACACTCCTCATTGTCAACCCTCATCACTGCAACCAATCACTGCAACACTCATCACTGCAACCCTCATCACTGCAAACTCATCACTGCAACACTCATCACTGCAACACTCATCACTGCCAACCTCATCACTGCAACCCTCATCACTGCAACACTCATCACTGCAACCCTCATCACTGCAACACTCCTCATTGCAACCTCATCACTGCAAACCTCATCACTGCAACCCTCATCACTGCAACCCTCATCACTGCAACACTCATCACTGCAACCCTCATCACTGCAACACTCATCACTGCAACACTCATCACTGCAACACTCCTCATTGCAACCCTCATCACTGCAAACCTCATTGCTGCAACCCTCATCACTGCAACACTCATCACTGCAACACTCATCACTGCAACACTCATCACTGCAACCCTCATCACTGCAACCCTCATCGCTGCAACACTCATCACTGCAACACTCATCACTGCAACCCTCATCACTGCAACACTCATCACTGCAACACTCATCACTGCAACACTCATCACTGCAACCCTCATCACTGCAACCCTCATCACTGCAAGACTCATCACTGCAACCCTCATCACTGCAACACTCCTCATTGCAACCCTCATCACTGCAAACCTCATTGCTGCAACCCTCATCACTGCAACACTCATCACTGCAACACTCATCACTGCAACCCTCATCACTGCAACCCTCATCACTGCAACACTCATCACTGCAACCCTCATCACTGCAACCCTCATCACTGCAACCCTCATCGCTGCAACACTCATCATTGCAACCCTCATCACTGCAAACCTCATCACTGCAACCCTCATCACTGCAACAATCATCACTGCAACCACTCATCAATGCAACCCTCATCACGCAACCTCATCACTGCAACACTCATCACTGCAACCCTCATCACTGCAACCCTCATCACTGCAACCACTCATCACTGCAACACTCATCACTGCAACCCTCATCGCTGCAACCTCATCATTGCAACCCTCATCACTGCAACACTCATCACTGCAACACTCATCACTGCAACACTCATCACTGCAACCCTCATCACTGCAACCCTCATCACTGCAACATCATTCGCTGCAACCTCATCGCTGCAACACTCATCATGCAACCCTCATCACTGCAACCCTCATCGCTGCACAATCATCAATGCAACCCTCATCACTGCAAGACTCATCACTGCAACCCTCATCACTGCAACACTCATCATTGCAACCCTCATCACTGCACCACTCATCACTGCAACCCTCATCACTGCAACCCTCATCACTGCAACCCTCATCGCTGCAACACTCATCACTGCAACCCTCATCACTGCAACCCTCATCACTGCAACACTCATCACTGCAGACTCATCACTGCAACCCTCATCGCTTGCAACACTCATCATTGCAACCCTCATCACTGCAAACACTCATCACTGCAACACACTCATCACTGCAAACCCTCATCACTGCAACCCTCATCACTGCAACACTCATCACTGCAAGACTCATCACTGCAACCCTCATCGCTGCAACACTCATCATTGCAACCCTCATCACTGCAACACTCATCACTGCAACACTCATCACTGCAACCCTCATCACTGCAACCCTCATCGCTGCAACACTCATCACTGCAACCCTCATCACTGCAACCCTCATCACTGCAACACTCATCACTGCAACACTCATCACTGCAACCCTCATCGCTGCAACACTCATCATTGCAACCCTCATCACTGCAACCCTCATCGCTGCAACACTCATCACTGCAACCCTCATCACTGCAACACTCATCGCTGCAACCCTCATCGCTGCAACACTCATCATTGCAACCCTCATCACTGCAACACTCATCACTGCAACACTCATCACTGCAACCACTCATCACTGCAACCCTCATCACTGCAACCCTCATCACTGCAACACTCATCGCTGCAACCCTCATCGCTGCAACACTCATCATTGCAACCCTCATCACTGCAACCCTCATCGCTGCAACACTCATCACTGCAACCCTCATCACTGCAAGACTCATCACTGCAACCCTCATCACTGCAACCCTCATCGCTGCAACCCTCATCACTGCAACCCTCATCGCTGCAACACTCATCACTGCAACACTCCTCATTGCAACCCTCACCACTGCAATCGACAGATGGCCATCTTTTTAATGGGCAATGATATCAACCATTTATATTGTCATGTACTTGAACATAATAATGTAATACATGTAACAAGGATGGATGCTCAAAAATCTCACTGTTTACTCATTATAAATAACAATGAAACGGTGAGAACTTGAATGCAATTATAAAGAAAAACATAATAACACTTCAACAGCAACAACAAGGATAGCAATAACAACAACAACAACAGCAACAATGAAGACATCATCAGCAACACCAGCAACAGCAACAATAACAACTTTAAAATCTTCAACAAACTGAATCAAAGGAAAGAGAAGAGAGGAAAAAAATGAAAGTAAAGTAATAACACCAACAACAACAACAACATCGTCTTTTATTTCCACCAGTGCAACGGATGAGGGCAGATTAATAAAAGTAAGAATGGTAAAGAAGTAAGGAAATATGAATAACAGGAAAAAAATTATTTAAAATCCTAAAATGAAATGGAGAAAAGAAAAAAAAAATCAATAATGAGAACAACAACAAAATGGGAAATACATTAGTTATTGAATAAATTCTTGAATTCATGTTCTTCCGTTAAAGAGGCGCTGTATAATTTCGGATTGTTTTTAAGTTTTATAACAGACTGCTGCGTCTGTGTGTGCATGTGTGTGATTGCATGCATGCATGCACATGCATGTGTGCATGCATGAGGCTGTCAATACATCACAAGCATGAACAATTTCAATAATCTAAGAATTTATATGTCTCAGTGCATGGATATATGGCTGTATGTATCATACATACATATATATATATATATATGTATATATATATATATATATATATATATTAAGTATAGGAAAGAATGGAGCTGAACGAAGATTTAACAAAATTCCTTTATTTTATTTTCGACATATGTTTCGAAGTCTGACAAAGTTCCTAATTCTGAATGAATAGGAGTCCATTATGCAGCTTTCTCTTCACGAAAATCCAGGAACTTAATTCTCCAACAAAATGCACAACAAGCTTTTCGACGACTGCTCACGAGAGCCATAAAAAATAATGGATCATTATTTTTATGGGCTCCTCGTGAGCAGTTGTCGAAAAGAATAAGTTCCTGGATTTTCGTTTGAGAGAAAGAAAGCTGCATAATGGACTCCTTATTCATTCAGAATTAGGGGCTTTGCAGACTTCGAAACATATGTCGAAAAAAAAATAAAGGAATTTTGTTAAATCTTCGTTCAGCTCATTCTTACTATACTTAATATATAAAAACTTCAAATTTCCGCACTAAGGCACAGATTTTATGCCCTATGGTCGTAACTTCAACCGTGCCCTTTCTGTTGTGAGTTTGCTACCCAGGTATCGGTTATCTTTCGAATTATCCGTAATAAGATAATTCATTTGTCTACTTATATATATATATATATATTATATTGAGGGTACTACTATTCGTAGATACCAACACGCTAAGAGGGACCAATGCGGTCAAAACTACTAAATAAACAAAATTTTACCGAATGCAAAACTTCAAAACACATCATTTTAAAAAAGAATTCAGTTACATATCACATGTGATTCGCATTTAAATGCAGAATATGCATTTTTATGTTCATCAGTGCAAACAAACTCAAGAAATATAAGAGAAAACATAACATTACAAGCTCGATAGCCAACCGTAGAATTCGTCGTAGCATGCGAATATTTATCTTTACATATCTATGAAAATGGCGGGCTTATTCGCAATGCATTTCGGTAACAAATTGTCTATCGGAATAAAAACTACTGATAATTTCTTTTAAAGATTTTATCCTCAATTGTTAATATATATATATATATATATATATATATATATATATATATGTATATATGTATATGTATGTATATATGTATGTAAGTATGGCTATGTGTATGTATATATGTATATATATATATATATGTGACCGCGGGTGTACCGCATGTGTACCATTGGCGATTTTTTTTCTTCCGTCTTCCCTTCTTTGGATCTTTCTTTTTACTATGTTTCTGACGAAGAGCTCTGCTTGAAATGTTAAATCCTCCTTCTTTCTTTGCTTTCCTGAGCGTCCAATAACACTATACTTGTTCCATGTCTTCGCGTTGTTGTGTTTTCTCTTTGTGTTTTCATGTTTGGTTTAACTTTATACGTATATATATATATATATATATATAAAGTATAGAAGCCATCTTATCATGGCTAACCACATTGGGGAGGGGGTGTTACTGTAGCTTTATAGCCCCAAGAGATCTTCGTCTCTAGCTGGCTTTAGACACAATATCAGTGTCCTTGGAGTATTTGCAAAGGGAGGCCATCCCTTCCTCGCAAGCCTGAGTGATACGCTCGAACTAGTTTCGGGATTGTTGTCCCTCGTCAACGGGCGGTAACCACCAGGTCGTGATGAAAGTGAAGGCTGCTTTGCAAACATATATAAGTTTTTCTAATGGCGTCTGCCACTGATGTCGAATAGATAGATAGACAGACAGACAGACAGACAGACAGACAGACAGACAGAACGACAGACAGACAGACAGACAGACAGACAGACAGATAGATAGATAGATAGACAGACAGACAGACAGACAGCTAGCTAGCTAGCTAGCTAGATAGATAGATAGATAGATAGATAGATAGATAGATAGATAGATAGATAGATAGATAGACAGACAGACAGACAGACAGACAGACAGCTAGCTAGCTAGCTAGATAGATAGATAGATAGATAGATAGATAGATAGATAGATAGATAGATAGATAGATAGATAGATAGATAGACAGACAGACAGACAGACAGACAGCTAGCTAGCTAGATAGATAGATAGATAGATAGATAGATAGATAGATAGATAGATAGATAGATAGACAGACAGACAGACAGACAGACAGCTAGCTAGCTAGATAGATAGATAGATAGATAGATAGATAGATAGATAGATAGATAGATAGACAGACAGACAGACAGACAGACAGATAGATAGACAGACAGACAGACAGACAGACAGCTAGCTAGCTAGCTAGCTAGATAGATAGATAGATAGATAGATAGATAGATAGATAGATAGATAGATAGATAGATAGATAGACAGACAGACAGACAGACAGACAGCTAGCTAGATAGATAGATAGATAGATAGATAGATAGATAGATAGATAGATAGATAGATAGATAGATAGATAGATAGATAGATAGATAGATGGATGGATGGATGGATGGATGTACAGAAAGTTGGAGACAGACAATAATATAACTAAAAGAAACAAATAGTCAAAATTTCGTATTAAACTTCTGAACTCTCAGCTCTCAATTCTCTTGAGTAAACTGCATTGCAATCCAATATATCCTTAGTCTCTGTTATTCTCTTTTCTCTCATCTTTCTGGCCTGTCTCTTAGCTTTGAAGGCTTTATCTACATTGCTATTCCACTAGCTCACCTGTCTGATTGCTGGTACTTAATTTATTGACCCTGAAAGGATGAAAGGTAAAGTTGACCTCAGTAGAATTTGAACTCAGAACATAGTGACAGGCAAAGTACCACTAAGCATTTCATCCAGCATACTAACAATTTTGCCAGTTGGCCACCTTAATAATCATAATAATAATAATAATAATAATAATAATAATAATAATAATAATAATAATAATGATGATGATGATGATGATGATAATAATAATAATAAGGGTTTCAAATTTTTCCACAAAGGCAGCAGTTTTGGGGGAGGTGTTAAGTTGATTACATCGACCCCAGTGTTCAACTGGTACTTATTTTGTCAACCCTGAAAGGATGAAAGGCTAAGTCGACCTTGGCAGAATTTGAACTCCGAATGTGGCAGCAGACAAAATACTGCCAAGCATTTCCCCCAGTATGCTAATGGTTCTGCCAGCTTGCCACCTTAATAATAATAATAATAATAATAATAATAATAATAATAATAATAATAGTAATAATAATAATAATAATGATGATGATGATAATAATGGTTTCAAATTTTTCCACAAAGGCAAACTGCGTGGGCTTAGCCGTGTGGTTACTTCGTTAATCTGAACTCTCGTTGAATTCTTCATACCCTGAAAACCACTGGCGCTGTCTCGCACACTTTTTATAGGGCAGGCGTGGCTGTGTGGTAAGTAGCTTGTTTACCAACCACATGGTTCCAGGTTCAGTCCCACTGCGTGGCACCTTGGGCAAGTGTCTTCTACTATAGCTTCGGCCTGACCAAAGCCTTGTGAGTGGATTTGGTAGACGGAAACTGAAAGAAGCCCGTCGTATATATGTATATATATATATATATATGTATGTGTGTATGTTTGTGTGTCTATATATATGTATGTGTGTGTGTTTGTGTGTCTGTGTTTGTCCCCCAAGCATTGCTTGACAACTGATGCTGGTGTGTTTATGTCCCCGTTATTTAGCGGTTCGGCAAAAGAGACCGATAGAATAAGTACTGGGCTTACAAAAGAATAAGTCCCGGGGTCGAGTTGCTCGATTAAAGGCGGTGCTCCAGCATGGCCGCAGTCAAATGACTGAAAGAAGTAAAAGAGTAAAAGAGTAACCACAGAACTTTACCCATGTGTAGACTGAATCAAAGGAAATCCAAGTTGTGCTTTGTGTAATAAGTTTCCATCTCCTCCTTCAATCATGATACACTTCAGCTTGTACTTCTCTGAACATAGAAAGTAAAAAGTCTGAAGAAATGGCACAGAACACTTTGCCATGCTAACAATTCTCCCAGCTTACTCCTTTAATATTAATAAAAATAATAAGCATATTAATAATAAGGCGCAGGAGTGGCTGTGTGGTAAGTCGCTTGCTAACCAACCACATGGTTCCGGGTTCAGTCCCACTGTGTGGCATCTTGGGCAAGTGTCTTCTGCTATAGCCCCGGGATGACCAATGCCTTGTGAGTGGATTTGGTAGAGGGAAACTGAAAGAAGCCTGTCGTATATATGTATATATATATATGTATGTTTGTGTGTCTGTGTTTATCCCCCTAGCATTGCTTGACAACTGATGCTGGTGTGTTTACGTCCCCATCACTTAGCGGTTCGGCAAAAAGAGACCGATAGAATAAGTACTGGGCTTACAAAGAATAAGTCCCAGGGTCGATTTGCTCGACTAAAGGTGGTGCTTCAGCATGGCCGCAGTCAAATGACTGAAACAAGTAAAAGAGTTAAAAAGAGTATATGTATGTGTACGAGTATAAATGATTCACAAGCAAACTGAGTCCTCAACTTGTTCTATTTGCCAAAAGGTTTGCAAGGCACCAGCAAGCTTCAAGAGACACATTCATGTCCATAGAACATGATTACTGCTTTATTTTACAGAACCCACATTTGTTAATCATGACAAGAGAATCCATCATCATCATCACCATCTATATATATGAATGGAATAAGCTGAGCAAGAACACACACGAAGATGGAAAGTGTGACTGAGGAGGTCACAGATGTGTGACGAAAGATTTCCAGACAATGGACGTGAGTTAGAATAGGAAAGGTAATAAACGAGGGAAGGACGACTACACAGTGCATGTGTATACTCTCTTTTTACTCTTTTACTTGTTTCAGTCATTTGACTGCGGCCATGCTGGAGCACCACCTTTAATCGAGCAAATCGACCCCAAGACTTATTCTTTGTAAGACTAGTACTTATTCTATCGGTCTCTTTGCCGAACCACTAAGTTACGGGGACATAAACACACCAGCATCTGGCAAAAAAATTTTTAAATGACCATCCCAAAAGACAACACTTTAAGTATGAATGCGTTAATTTTTTAAAATGCTATAATAAAAAACATAAAAACCAGACTGTTTTAACTTTATTCTACTGATATATATATATATATATTTATATAAGTTCAGCAAAAATTTAGATTCAAATGAATATGGTACTTAATTTAGATGCACCAGAATTTTGTATGGTGTTATTCATAAAAATCCTTGTGGTGATTATAATCAAAATAAGCAACAAGAATGGCTCTGGTAATTTGGTACGATCGTTTCGTACAACATCATTTTATTAAATGTTGTAAGTATTACAACAGATTTAAGATGCTGAGTACTCATCAGCCAATTATAAGGTTTCCATATAATACAAAAATTTACAAATAAGTAGCAACATTATAGAGAAGGTATATATATAATATATATATATGTAGAATATATATATATATGTATATTTATATATATATATGTATATATATATATATGTAATATATATTATATATATATATATAGTATATATATATATATATAGGTAGATAGATAGATAGATAGATAGATAGATAGATAGATAGATAGATAGATAGATAGATAGATAGATGTACAGAAAGTAGGAGACAGACACTAGAAACAAATAGTCAAAATTTTGTATTAAACTTCTGAACAATCAGAAGTGAATTTTGAAAATGTAAAACTTTAAGTAATGCAATGCTAAGGTCACCTACTAATACAACACACACACAAATATACACATGTGCACACATGTATACGTGTACACACATACATATATATGTATGAATGTATACATAGGCGTAGGAGTGGCTGTGTGGTAAGTAGCTTGTTTACCAACCACATGGTTCCGGGTTCAGTCCCACTGCGTGGCACCTTGGGCAAGTGTCTTCTACTATAGCCTCGGGCCGACCAAAGCCTTGTGAGTGGATTTGGTAGGCGGAAACTGAAAGAAGCCCGTCGTATATATGTATATATATGCGTGTGTGTGTTTGTGTGTCTGCGTTTGTCCTCCTAGCATTGCTTGACAACCGATGCTGGTGTGTTTATGTCCCCATTACTTAGCTGTTCGGCAAAAGAGACCGATAGAATAAGTACTGGGCTTATAAAAGAATAAGTCCCGGGGGTCGAGTTGCTCGATCAAAGGCGGTGCTCCAGCATGGCCGCAGTCAAATGACTGAAACAAGTAAAAGAGTAAAAAGAGTAAAAGAGAATATATATTTCTACATAGTACCATGCATGTATATGTTTATTAATAAGTGAGATTATGTATGAGTGGGTGATTGAAAACCACTATTTTCACTGTTAAATTTTGTAAAGAATAAATGTCGATTGATTAATTAAGAATATATATATATATATATATATATATATATATATATATATTATACACATATATATACAGACATATATACATATATATATATATATATATATATATATATATATATATATATATATATATATAATATATATAATATATATAAAGATAATGTGCAGCATATATATTATGAGTATACACACACACACACACCACACACACACATATATATATGTGTATATATATGTATGTTTGTATGTATATATATATATATATATATATACCCACTCTCTATAAACATTTTAAACTGGTTATATATACATGTATTGCATCCATGTACACAATATATACAAATCATTCATGCATACACACACACACATGCATGCATACATAAATACCTACCTACATAACTACATACATATATACATGCATACCTACATACATACATACACTCATATATATATATGCATACATGAATGTGTATGTGGCTATATTAAATATATATATATATAGATATATATGTGCATACACACACATATGTATATATATATATGTGTGTGTGGTGATATATATATGTATATATATATACATATATATATATATAATATATATATTATATATATATATATATTTATACATATATATATATATATATAACATATATATATATATTATATATATACTATTATGTATATATAATAATATTATATATATATATATATATATATATATTATATATATATATGTATATATATATATACATATATATATACATATATATATATGTATGTACCACATACACCACATGTACGTATATAATTTTACTCTTTATATTTAATGGTTTATATTACAGTGAGTTTGTTTTACAAACCGAAATTGAACTTTTTCAATATTTCTCTCTTAACAAATTACAAAATAATGGTAAATATAAAATAAAAGGAAACATACGCAAAAAAAAATGATATTAAATCTATTCGATCCCACCATGGGGCATTCAAACAGTTGTTTGTTACCATTCTGCTTAGTCTCTTTTTTTATTTGTACACCTCCTTCTTCAGTTCCGCTGCTGTCACGCTTCGATTTCTCTCCCCTCCCCTTTCTCACCCCCCCCTTTTCACTTCATTTTACAAAATCTTCCTTTCCTTCTTTTTCTTATTTCTCTTACTTTGAAAACTCCTTTCTTTTAGGGTGTATGTAAATGTAAATATGTATATGTGTGTTTGAAGTGTGTGTATATATATATGTTATACATATTTATATATCATCATCATCATCATCATTTAACATCCGCTTTCCATGCTGGCATACACACACATACACATATATATATGTGTGTATATATAATCTACACCAACACACATACACACACATCCATATATATGTAACACATGCTGAGAGAGAGAGAGAGAGAGAGAGAGAGAGAGAGAGAGAGAGAGAGATTTTCTGTCATTTTCTCTCTTATACACACATATATATATATATACACATATCCACAAAATAAGTAGTTATACATACACTCACCCGCATAGGCATTTACACATGTATGAAAATATACACATTATGAGAGTACATACATATCTTATGGGTAAATATAATATAATAACTGGAAAAAAAATAAAGGAAATAATTGCCAGAATTATTTTTTTTCCCTTTGAATAAGAAGAAAAATGATGTAAAAATTGAGTTGAAAGTTTTTTTATTCTTCATTTTTATTTCCTGTTAGATTATGATATATACATTATTTTTCATTAGTTTTGATATTTTAATTCTATTTCTAAGGTATTTCTCTTTCTTTCCTTCTTTCTTTCTTTCTTTTTCTCTTTCTCTCTCCCTCTCCGTCTTTCTCTCTCTTTCTTTCCCTCATCCTTGCTCTTGTCCCTCATTGGCAAAACAACACACTTCTTGTGTTTCTTATGTTCAAATAATATACGTATACTATGTAAGCACGAGGATTAAAGCGTGCATGTGTGTTATGTGTATGAGTGTGTGTGTATGTGTGATGCACATATGCAGATATATTTGTGTACACAGGCATATATACATACACTCAAGCACATATACATAATTTCATTAACTAATCAATATCTGTATTTTTACTTATTGGGAACTTATATAAAAAAAAAAGAAGCTTCATACAAAACATAGAAGAATGGATTGAGCTGGTACTCAGTATAAGGGTAGGTTTTGTGGAGAAGGAATAAATACTGTACAATGTGGGTAAGTATTGTAAAGCTAGCGCAGATAATATATACTCCTTGTATCTATTGGATATTTGTGAAGTTGTTCTAAGAGTCAGTTCGAAAACTGAAGAATTTTGAAGTGTGGTATTCACAGTGTCATACATGTATCATATTTACATTGCACACAAATATATATATATATATATATGTATATATATATATATATATATATACTCTCTTATTCTTTTATTTGTTTCAGTCATTTGACTGTGGCCATGATGGAGCAGCACCTTTTAGTTCAACAATTCGATCCCAGGACTTATTCTTTGTAAGCCTAGTATTTATTCTAATACTTATTCTATTGGTCTCTATTGTCAAACTGCTAAGTAACGGGTGACATAAACACACCAACAGAGACACAAATACATACATTTATATATATATATATACATACATAGATCACTAGCCACTACACATTCTTTATTTTCTCTCTTTCTTTTCTTTTCTTATTTCTTTGTGTTCCTGTCTGTCAAAGAGCATAGGCTCGAAATATAAAAGACTTTCTCACTTCCTGTGTGTTAAACTAATACATCTGTTTGTTGTTTACACAACTGTCTTCATCTTTTTTTTGTGAATTCTTCCCCTACACACACACATATATATAGTAAGAATTTACAAAAAAAAAACAAAAGACAAAGACAGGTGTGTAAACAACAAACAGATGTATTAGTTTAACACACAGGAATTGAAAAAGTCTTTTATGTTTCGAGCCCTTGCTCTTCGACAGAAAGGAACAGAGAAATAAACAGGGAGAGAAACTAGAAAATATATATACAACCAGCTTCTTTCAATTTCCATCTACCAAATCCACTCACAAGGCTTTGGTCAGCTGAGGATATAGTAGAAGACACTTGTGGTTGGGAAGCAAGATTCTTACCACATAGCCACTCCTGTGCATATATATATATATATATATATATATATGTGTGTATGTATGTATGTATGTATGTATGTATGCATGTATGTATGTATGTATGTATGAGTGTGTGTGTGTGTGTCTGTGTGTGTGTGTCTGTGTGTGTCTGTGTGTGTCTGTGTGCGTGTGTGTGTCTGTGTGTGTGTCTGTGTGTGTGTGTGTGTGTGTCTGTGTGTGTCTGTGTGCGTGTGTGCGTGTGTGTCTCTGTGTGTGTGTGTCTGTGTGTGTGTGTGTATCTGTGTGTGTGTGTCTGTGTGCGTGTGTGTGCATGTCTTTGTGCCTTGTTTGGCCCCATCACTGCTTGATAGCCAGTGCTGGTGTGTTTATGTCCCTGTAACTTATTGATTCAGCAAAAGAGACTGATAGAATAAGTACTTGGCTTAAGAAATAAGTTCTGGGGTCAATTTGTTCAACCATGCTCCAGCATGGCCACAGTCAAATGACTGCAACAAGTTAGAGAATAAGGGAATATATATGTATGCATATAGCACATACATGGGTGAGTGATATAAGATTTTAAATATCATTGCCATACAATAGTATTACTTTCCAGTCAAATAAAGCACTGTATGGGTAGAATTATAAATGAGAAATAGTGCTATGACAAGGCACCAATGTTTGGTGGAAATAGCAATCAATGACAATATGACGCTTTATAAAGCTTCACAATATATATTTCAGTAAAGCTTTACATAGCGTTGTATTGTTATCAACTGCTATTACCAGCATACATCGGTGCCTTGTCATACTACTATTTCTTGTGTTGGTAGACACACAACAGACAGCCACTCCTACTGAAATTCTTATTATAAATTCTTTCTATGACCTTAAAGGCACAAAGACCTTAAAGTCCAACCACACACATACATAAACAACCACAACCACACACACACATACACACACAAACACGTGTTATCATTACACACACACAGACCTGCACACATACACAGACATACACATACATATCTCCTTCTCTTGCACTCTCCTGTATTTGAAAGAACTTTTTCTTCACCCATTCCCTTCTGGTCATTTTAAATGTTGACCGCTTGTGTATGTGTGTATCGTTGGCAAATTTCTTTCTGTCTTCCCTTCTTTGGATCTTTTCTATATTTCTGATGAAGAGCCCCGCTCGAAACGTGAAATCATGTTTCTTTTTTCTTCTTTCCTGAGCATCCAATAACACTGTACTGATTCCACGTCCTCACATTGTTGTTTTTTCTTGCTTGTTCAATGTTTGGATTAACTATATATATATATATATATATATGCATATATATATATATATATATTATATAATTTATGTATATATATATATATATATAGGCGCAGGAGTGGCTGTGTGGTAAGTAGCTTGCTAACCACCCACATGGTTCCCGGTTCAGTCCCACTGCTTGGCATCTTGGGCAAGTGTCTTCTGCTATAGCCCCGGGATGACCAATGCCTTGTTAGTGGATTTGGTTGATGGAAACTGAAAGAAGCCTGTCGTATATATGTATATATATATATATATGGTCTGTGTTGTGTGTGTGGTTTGTGTGTCTGTGGTTTGTCTCCCTAGCATTGCTTGACAACCGATGCTGGTGTGTTTACGTCCCCGTCACTTAGCGGTTCGGCAAAAAGAGACCGATAGAATAAGTACTGGGCTTACAAAGAATAAGTCCCGGGGTCGATTTGCTTGACTAAAGGCGGTGCTCCAGCATGGCTGCAGTCAAATGACTGAAACAAGTAAAAGAGTAAAAGAGTATATATATATATGTGTGTGTGTGTGTGTGTGTATGGAGGAGATACGCAAAACCTCCAAACTTTTTAAATCCTCAGTAAAGTTTAAACCACACCTCCACAAATGCTGGAACAGGTGGCACCTCTTCTGATCAGTGAAATCAAAAATGCCCTCAAACTGATGCAAACAAACAATGCTCCTGAAAAAGATGCTGTCACAACAAAGTCAGAAATCCGGGATCTGGAATTATCCAGTAATTTTTTTTGTTTGTTTATTTTGTCTCGGCTTCTCTCATAGTGCTGTATGAACTTTTAATGTGGTTTTAAAGTCAAGTTTTGGCTGCTATTTCCAGCGTGGTGGTATCTCTTAGATGCCCTAAATTATAATTTTAATAATAATTATTAACTTTGAAGGTTTTTATTCCCATGCTGGCCACCTGATAAGATCAGTATTTAAATGACGATCTTATCCTTATTTATATAAATTTATATATATATATATATATATATATATATGTATATATAAGCACACGAGTGACTGCGTGGTAAGTAGCTTGATTACCAACCACATGATTCCAGGTTCAGTCCCACTGTGTGGCACCTTGGGCAAGTGTCTTTCTACTATAGCCTCGGGCTGACCAAAGCCTTGTGAATGGATTTGGTAGACGGAAACTGAAAGAAGCCCGTCATATATATATATATATATATATATATATATATATGTAGGTGTGTGTGTGTGTGTGTGTGTGTGTGTGTGTTTGTCCCCAAAACATTGCTTGGCAATGAATGCTGGCATGTTTACATCCCTGTAACTTAGCGGTTTTACAAAGAATAACTCCTGGGTGCAATTTGCTTGACTAAAGGCAGTGCTCCAGTATGACAGTAGTCAAATGACTGAAACAAATAAAAGAATAAAAGAACAAATATGCATATACATATATATATAATTATATACGTATATATCTATCTACATAAAATATATGTATATAGTGAGAATTTACAAAAAATAAAAGATGAAGATGAGTGTGTAAACAACAAATAAATGCATTAGTTTAACTATATATATATATATATATATGTATGTATGTATATATATATATGTGTATATATATTTTACTGTAATTCCATCAGTCACATTTCTAATCAATGTCTAACAATGTGTTATAGATTATTATTAACAAAACCATGTTTTAAAGTTTTATGAAGCTGAATACACTTCCATCAATAACTAACAACAACAACAGCCACAAACAACAACACCAAGCAGGAGGAGGAGGAGGAGGAAATGATCGGTTTCAACAGCAACAACAGCAATGATGACAAGAGCAACAACAACAACAATAACATTAAACAACTATAGTACAAAAGTATGAGAAGCTGGTCTCAGCTTTCTAACAAAGTTTGCCAAAGGCCAGTTTATTGAGAATGTAGAGTTGTAGAACTGTAAAACTAAATCTGTCTTGTAGAAAAAGAAAACATAGTAAATAAAAGCAAAGAAATAATAAAAGATAAAAGAGAAAGCCAAAGAGAAATGTGTCTTATGTTGACTTTCTCATCTTTCTATATACATAAAGGATGAAGAAAAGCAATTCCCAGTGGTTATCATAACACAAACAACATGTGATATCACGGATATCATGTCTTTTGGCTACAAGCTCATCTGTGTCTCTGCTTGTCTAGCCTCGACACAGTCCGTCTCATGTCACATAGAATTGAATGAAATGATGACGACGGCTGAGGCAGCAATAGCAATGTCAATGACAACAGCAATAACAATAATGACAACTGAGACCGCCAGTGTAGTGGAAATAATGCAACATGAAAAATATTAAACATCAATAAATAGTAAAACAGTGATTGTAATGTAGGCATTAAGGAAATTACAAATAATAGCAACAACAAAAACAATAGCAACAACACAGCGGAAATCTGAACGGCGACAATAACAATAGCAACAACAAAAACGACGGCAACAACAATAACAATAGCAACAACAATAACAATAGCAACAACAATAACAATAGCAACAACACAGCGGAAATCTGAACGACGGCGACAAGAATAGCAACAACAAAAGCAACTATAGCAACCACTGCGATAGCAACAACAGTGATGCCAACGATACCAATCTAACAAATAGCAGCAGTAGCAGTAACAACAACAACACAACAACAACAATTATAGTAGCAACAAAAATAACAAAAATAGCAAATAATAACAGTAAACAACAACATCGATAGCAGTAACTGCACAACAGCAGGGATATTAATAACAGCAACAACAACAATGTAACAACAACAAGACCAATGACAGAAGTAGCAACAAGACAACAACAGCAGAAACAAGATGAAAAGTAATAATTAATATGGGTCCATTTAGCCATGCAATTTTCGTCATCCCCCTTTCATAAGATTTACCTGTGAGTAGCACCTTGCTTCTTACTTTCACTTTCCTTCTCAGTGGTAGATGAAGGCATGGATGAGGATTAGAGCAAACCTTTAAACTACAACTGTCATTCAATTTCCTTTACAATAACCACCCTAAGTAGTTCTTTCCTATCAAAGAATGTGATTCAAGTGTCACTGTAGGTTCTACTGACAGTTGCATCCATCCCATACTTGATAACAGCTGCTAGGCATATGAGGCATGTTCATTAAAGATTTCCTTGGGCCCACTTCCCAAGGACTGGGATAAACGAAACTTGGCATGATTATTAGTCCTTCTCTACATAGCCACTAAAAATGGTGACACATTTCTCCCATTGCTTTATACAGATGTGAAGACCTCATCTGTAGAAGTCAGTAGGTCATGTCTGGAACCAAGACTTTAACTTGAAAATAAGTTCATCATCTGAAAATTGCTTCCCCTTCAAAAAAGACTTGGTTGGAAGAGGTGTAAGTCAGATGGTTTGAGGTCAGGAGAGTAAGGGGGTTGAGGAATGATTTTATAGCCGCAGGAGTGTGCATTCTTCTGGGCAACATGCACATTGTGAACTGGGGCATTGTCTTGGAGGAGGCAAATTCTTTTGGTCAGTATGCCACACCTCTCTGCTTTGATGGTGTCCTACAATTTCTGCAACAAAGAAGCATAACATGCCCTGTTAATTGTGGTGTCCTTCGCTAGAAAATCCGTCATCACTACTTTGTGCTGGTGCCAAAAGACTGTGAGCATCACCTTGCCTGCAGAGGGTTGGTCACAAACCTTCATTGGAGGTGGTAAGTTATTATCATTCCATTGCTTCGATTGAACTCAGGATCATAGAGATGAAACCATCTTTTGTCCTGTGTGATAAGTCTACCAAAAAAGTCCTCATTTTCTTGGCACATTACCAAAAGAGCCTAGGAACAATTGACTTGTTCCTGCTTCTGAAAAGATGTGAGTATCCAGAAAATTCCTTGTGCAGACAACTTCCACATGTGCAAATGGTCATGAATGATTTTTTCCACAGAGCCTACACTTATCTTCATTTCTTGAACTTGTTGCTGAATAGTGATACATCGATGTTCCAAAACGATGGCTTCCACTTTATGGATGGTGACATCAGCAGTAGTGGAATGTGATTGTCCAGGAAGAGGAGCAGTTTCCATCGATATCCGACCACGTTTGAATTCGTGATGCCAAAGATTTTGCTGAAAATTTTGGAAAAATTTTCAAAAATTTTGATGAAAATTTTGAAAAACATTTCAAAAATTTTGGTACAAATTTTGGAAAAACTTTTCAAACATTTTGATGAAAATTTTGGAAAACCTTTTCAAAGATTTCAGTGAAAATCTTGAAAAAAAATTTTCAAAACTTTTGGTGAAAATTTTGGAAAAACTTTTCAAAGATTTTGATAAAAATTTTGAAAGACATTTCAAAAATTTTGGAAAAAACATTTCGAACATTTTGATGTTTTTGAAAAATTTTGAAAAACTTTTCAAAAATTTTGATGAAAATTTTGAAAAACATTTCAAAAATTTTGGTACAAATTTTGGAAAAACTTTTCAAACATTTGATGAAAATTTTGAAAAACTTTTCAAAGATTTCAGTGAAAATCTTGAAAAAAATTTCAAAACTTTTGGTGAAAATTTTGGAAAAACTTTTCAAAGATTTTGATAAAAATTTTGAAAGACATTTCAAAAATTTTGGAAAAAACATTTCGAACATTTTGATGTTTTTGATGAAAATTTTGAAAAACTTTTCAAAAATTTTGACCAAAATTTTGAAAAACTTTTAAAAAATTTTGATGAAAATTTTTGGAAAAGCTTTTAAAAATTTTGATGAAAGATGAAAATTTTGGTGAAAACTTTGGAAAATTTTTTCAAAGATTTTGGTGAAAATTTTGAAAAACTTTTCAAAGATTTTGATGAAAATCTTAATGATAATAATAATAATAATAATAATAATAATAATAATAATAGTAATAATGATAATACTTTATTAGCCACAGGGGCTGACAAATTGATATTTATGACAATAAAAATATTAAAAAATGGTGGGGATTTATCTAAGATAGATGCAGGCATGGCTGTGTGGTAAGAAGCTTGCTTCCCTGGGTTCTCTCCCACTCTGTGACACCTTAAGCAAGTGTCTTCTACTATAGCCATGGGCTGACCAAAGCCTTGTGAGTGGATTTGGTAGATGGAAACTGAGAGAAGCCGATTGTATGTGTGTGTGTGTGTGTTGTGTGTGTATGTCTTTGTGTCTATGTTTGTCCCCACATCACTGCTTCACAACTGGTGTTGGTGCGTCTACATCCCTGTAACTTAGTGGTTCAACAAAAGAGACTGATAGAATAAGTACTAAGCTTAAAACAAAATAAAGTAAAAGAATAAAAGGATAAAAGAATACATATGTAAACAATAAAAACAATAACCGCTGATAGTGAATAAATTTGGTATAGGTGGGGACTGAGGCCCCAGGGCAACCAAGGAACCTCACTAGTTTGAAACATAAGCAGGAAGATAAAGATTTTGGTGCAAACAGGTAGTCGGTTACTTCAAGCCCCCATAACTGATGGAATTGACCTCAGTGTGTACCTTATTTTGTAGACCCCCCACAACCAACTCCCACCCCACCCACCAGAAGGATGTTAAGTAAAGATGACCTCAGTATGTTTTGAACACAGAATGCAATAAAAGCGAAAAACATGACGATGATGATGATGGCAACTAATGCAACGACCATGACAGCATCACTGGTACCAACAGTGGCAGTGGAGGTGTGCTGCATGTGGTGATGATGGTGATGATGATGATGATGATGATGATGATGATGATGATGATGACGATGATAATGATGATGATGGTGGTGGTGGTGGTGGTGATGATGATGATGATGATGACGACGATGATGATGAGATTGTTGATGTTGATGATGATGATGATGACATTGCTAGAACTGTCTGCAGACAATAACTTCATCTACAGTGTCACAGTAAATATATATATATATGTATGTATATGTATATATATATGTATATATATTCCAGTCCATAACTTTCGGCAATGCAGCAGATTAGATTTCTCTGCTTGAAATTTCATTAGCATGCATAGAGTATGCTATTTCTTAAATACATTACTACTACTACTACTACTACTTATAATAATGATAATAATAATAATAATATTTATATGTATATATACACAAATATATACATATATGCATACACATACATGCATATATAGATACACACACATACCTATGCATAACAGTGTTGTATTCTTGTGTAAGCCTGTAGACTATATATTTGTATGAATATGAATGTATAATTTTAGGTATAAAGTTACACATACAAATACACTCGTTTACTTGGTTATGTTTGAAAATATTTTTGCTCATACATATGTATGACACGCACTTCCCTCCCTCCCCCTCTCTCTCTCTTTCTTTCGTTTTTGCTGTGTACATATCTATATATGCATGTGTGTTTGTGTATGTATGTATGTATGTATGTAAATACGACTTTGTATTTGTGTATGTTTCTGCATCTGTATGTATGTATGTATATATTTATTTGTGTATATGTAAGCCATCAATAAATGCAATATTGCCAAAATTGACAAATGAAATAAAGCTAAATATATAAACAAGCAAGGTTTGCATTTTAATATGGAATTTATCCAAAGGAATTACAAGGTCTTACATTATTTTTAAAATAATCAAATTTTATATAAGAAAATATATTGCAATATTAAAGAAAATTTTGATGAAATGTAATTTGAAGCAATATATTTATTTCTGAAAAAAAAATCTTGGTTGAGTGTGAATATGTATGCATGTATGTATGTATATATGTATGTATGTATGTATGTATATATGTATGTATGTATGTATGTATGCATGTATGCATGTATGTATGTACATACGTACATATGTATGTATGTATGTGTGTGTGTATGTATGTATGTATGTATGTATGTATGTATGTATGTGTATGTATGTATGTGTATGTATGTATGTATGTATGTATATGTATGTATGCATGCATGCATGCATGTATGTATGTATGTGTGTATGTATGTATGTATGCATGTATGTATGTATGTACGTATGTAAATGTGTGTGTGTGTGTGTTGGACAACAGTTTTACTATCTGCTTTTCCATGATTGCATGGGTCAGACAAATTTGGTGAAGGCAAATTTCCTATGGCTTTCCTGAGATGCTCTTCCTGTCACCTACCCTTACAATTTTTCAAGAAAAGTAATATTACCCGAGTACTTTAGTCATTAACAGTACAACAGATAGTTATATTCTCAAGGTAGATTATATATTAATTACACCACTTATACAATAGTGGCATTTGTTTACAATTAGCAAATAATATGAAGACTAGTCAACAAAAACACACACAAACACATGCTTAGATGCATACATTTTTCTTTTCCTCTGTCTTCCCTTCTCTGGATCTTTCCTTCTCCTACGTTTCCGACGAAGAGCTTTACTCAAAACATTAAACCCTCCTTGTTTCCTTCTTTCCTGAGCATCCAATAATACTATATTTGTTCCACGTCCTCGTGTTGTGTTTTTTTGTGCTTTCTTGTTTGGATTAACTTTATATATATATATATTTATATGATGGATGTCATTCAGTTTCCATATACCAAATCTACTCATAAAGGTTTGGTAGACCAGGGGCCAAAGTACAAGTCCAATATCTTGAATTGCGGGACTGAGTCTCAAACCTAATGGTTGTCACATGCATAGGCACAAAAACACATGTATATATATATGTATGTATGTTTGTAAGCATATACATTGTGTATTTTAAGTAAGAGCACCTCACATCACATTATTCAGCAATTCATACATGAGACCAATTCTCACAAAATGATTATTGCACAGTTGGCCTTTCCTCGGAGTTTTGACTCTAAGGAAGAAATATTCTTATGGAATTTCAGAGAACAAATCTTTTCACAAATAGATTTGAAAGTATGTGCGTGTGTGTGTGTTTGTGTTTGTATGTGTGTGTGTGTTTGTGTTTGTGTGTGTGTGTGCATGTGTGTGTGTGTGCTTCTGGGTATGTGCGAGAGATAGAGAGAGAATGTGTATGTACTGTATGTTTTTGATCAGGTTACAGCAGAGCGTACACTTGTCAACAACCAGTTGTTATAGTCTAGCTACAGGTCAATTTGGTCTAGAAATTCTACTATAATGAAAATTCACATTTGATCTAGTAATTCTACTATGACCATCCCATTTTAAAATCACAATGTAGTGAGGGGACCATATTTTGCTTTGGCTCCATACTTCCTTTAGATTATTAATAGCTGTAATTTTTCTTTCCAGGTAGACTGACATTTGATTGTTCAATAGAAGACTTCAAAAAAAAAAAAAAAGTGGTGAGTTCTCTTGAAAACGGACAAAATTTAGCATCGTGCTGCTATCAAGTACTCGCAGAAAAAGGTTTAGCCCCCCACCCACCAACAACATTCATGTTGACATGGTTACTACATTGGGGGACGACACTCCAGGTTTATCAACAGTGCAAAAGAGGACAACTGAATTTAGGAGAGGAAAGGAGCGTCTTGAAGATGACCCATTGTCTGGACATCTCCTGAAATTGCCACCATCGAGGAAACATTGATTGTGTTCACCACATGATGATGGATGGATGGAAGCGTTCCATCGGTTACGACGACGAGGGTTCCGGTTGATCCGATCAACGGAACAGCCTGCTCGTAAAATTAACGTGTAAGTGGCTGAGCACTCCACAGACATGTGTACCCTTAACGTAGTTCTCAGGAATATTCAGCGTGACACAGAGAGTGACAAGGCCGGCCCTTTGAAATACAAATACAACAGAAACAGGAAGTAAGAGTGAGAGAAAGTTGTGGTGAAAGAATACAGCAGGGATCACCACCATCCCCTGCCGGAACCTCGTGGAGCTTTAGGTGTTTTTACTCAATAAACACTCACAACGCCCGGTCTGGGAATCGAAACCGTGATCCTACGACCGCGAGTCCGCTGCCCTAACCACTGGGCCATTGCACCTCCACTATGATGATGGATAACACATGACTGACTATGAATTAATTAGCCAACGCTGTTAGCATATCCTATGAAAGGGTTGAGAATATTTCATTTAATGAACTTGGTATGATGATAGTTTCTGCTCAGTGGGTGCCATGTTTTCTGACAACCGATCAAAAGTGCACCAAGCTGATCACATCATGGGAAAAGCTGACATTGCTTGAGCAGATACAGATGGCTTTCTTGAACGTTTCCTAAGCCAGGATGAGCGTTGGTCACATCACTTTGAGTAACCAGAGACAAAGAGAACAATCTATGTAGTAGAAACACCCCCACCACCTCCACCACCACCAACTGCTCCAAAGAAGGCCAAGGTTGTTTCATCTGCAGGGAAGGTGATGGTCTCAGTTTTTGGGGATGCAAAAGGCATTGTGTTCATTGACTATCTTTAAAGGGCCACACCATCAATGGAGAGTACTATGCCAACTTGCTGTGGCAGTTACAAACCGCTATTAAGACCAAATATCCGGGAAAACTGATGAAAGGTGTCTTGGTTCATCAAGACAACGTTCCAGCACACGAGTCTTTGGCTTCAATGGCTGCTGTGAGTGACCGTGGCTTTGAAATGGTTGACCAGCCTCATTATTCTCTTGATTTAGCTCCATCTATCTATCATTTGTTCCACAGCATTAAAAAAACCCCACTTAGCTGGGAGCCAGTATCACCATGAAGATGACATCATATTTGCTGTTGGTGCTTTTTTTTTTAACCAAAAGGGTGAAAGCTTCTTCATCAATTGCATCCATACACTGCAACATCAATAAAAGAAGTGTGTGAATCACAAGTGGAACTATGTTGGAAAATAAACTTCATTTGGTCACATTCCAAGAGAATATCAGGGTTAGCATATAGACCTTTCAGCTGACCCTTGAATTAGGAAAAAATAAAACAAAAACTTATTGGTAGCTTCCAAAAAAGAGGAAATCATTTTCACTTCACTGCATCTGGGACAAGTTTATTCTACTATAAACCTGGGCTGACCAATACCTATTTCTTTACTACCCACAAGGGGTTAAACACAGAGAGGACAAACAAGGACTGACAAACAGATTAAGTCGATTATATCGAGCCCAGTGCGTAACTGGTACTTAATTTATCGACCTCGAAAGGATGAAAGGCAAAGTTGACCTCGGCGGTATTTGAACTCAGAACATGACAGCAGATGAAATACAGCTACGCATTTTGCCTGGCGTGCTAACGATTCTGCCAGCTCACCACTGACCAATACTTTGTGGGTGAATTTTGTAGACAGAAACTGAAAGAAGACTGTCATATGCATGCATATTTATATGTATACATCTATACATGTGTGTGTGTGTGTGTGTGTTTCTGTTTGTACCCTGCCAATTCTTGATAAATGTTGGTTTGTTTACATTTCCATAACTTAGCAGTTTGGTAAAGGGGACTGATATAATAAAGTCCCAGGCTTAAAAAAAAAGAGGGCAATCCCTCCATGGGTTCTGGCACTGATTCCACCATCCAACCAGTTTTAAGCACAAGGCTTGGGTAGGCAAAATAGATGCCAAATGCAAGGGTATAACCTGGGACTTTATAACTGTGAAGCAAATTTCTCAGCCATTCAACCATGCTACACACATACACACACAAACACACATGCACACATACACACACACACACACACACACACACACACATAAACACACAGGTTATATACTACTTTTAAAAGTTGGTAACTCCACAGAATAACTTAACTTTCATGCTTCCACTTGTCAAGTTATCAGTTTCGAAAATAAAATATACATTACATATAAACTCTACTTCTGCTTTTGAGTGTTCTTATCCACTGGTTGTGAATATGAAACTGCTTCTACCTTCCAATGCAACAACAACAACAGCAACAACAACAACAACTACTACGACAATGATGACAACAACAACAACAACAACAATAATAATAATAATTCTAACAGCAATGCAAATATCTGATTCTCACAGGAAGAAATCTATGACAATTTCAATTGCTTTCATGCCAGAGTGAATATAAAGTGAAATGAACCATTTATTGAACTAAGTTATTGACTCTGAAAGAACCCTTACACTAACTTCATCATGCAAATGCCCCACCCACAAATGACCTTCCCCATGCACTTACCTAGAAGAGTCTTCTTATTCCATACTGTAAATCCATTTAAAAGTTACCAGACATACATACAAAAAGAAAACAAATTTGAGAAATATGAAAATTACAGATATGTGTGTAACCATAGATATTAAGTCGTATACTAATATGAGCATGGATACTCATATCGCCGCAAGCATATATGCGTACATACATGCATATAGATACTCGCCCAGACACACACCTATTCATGTGAGCATGCAAAATGAAGTAAAAATAGGTAAGATATATAGAAGGAAGATAGAAAGAAAGAAAATGAACTAACACAATAAAAAAGAAAATAGAGAAAAAACAGTAAAATGGCAGTAAGAAAGAAGGATATTTTGCTAAAATATTTCTACTCACGCCTTTTCTTCACAAATTAACTTATAATTGCAATTTGCTTTTTTATTTATAATAATATTTTTTGTCTTGTTTTCATTGAAAAAATCCTTCATTACCATTTATTTTCCTAAGTTTCGTTATTTTTGTATACATTAAATTTTTTTTATATATTTTATATGAATTAATATATGCTTATTTAAACTTTTGTTGCTGGTTTTAAGAAATATTTGTTAGCTACTTTTTTAATTATAATTATTAGCAATCCATGTTGGTTCTAAGTTTTCTGTTGCCTTTTCTTTCTTTATTATATATTTAGCTTTATTTTTCTTTCATTTTTTTTTCTGTTTTTGCAAACAAAGATTTTATAATGATGGAACACGCATACATGCACATGTATATAATATCCTTCAATGAAGACATATGCACAAACATATATGCACAATGTTCCAGTGCTACACCCACTTAGGAGTCTATCATGCATGAAATAATCAATAACAGAATTTCATAAAATATAAAGAATATTGAAAAATATAAGGTAAGCTTACTAAAGAAAATTAATATAAAAATATATAAAAATACACTACCACTCTCATATACATTACAAACAAATACACACACACATGCAAACACATTCATACACAAACATGCACACTCATACATGTGTGTGTCAGTGTATGCAAACATAAATACATAACATATATATATATATATATATATATATATATATATCTATACACACATGAATGTGTGTGCAAGCATGTTCCTATGTGTGTGTTTGGCAGCATGTTGATATGTTTGTAGCATTGATTTCCTTTTGTAATTTTATATACATACAAAATCACATATACATGCATACATACAGACAGATAGATAAATAGGTAGATAGACAGAAAGACGGGGATGAGTGGCTGTGTGGTAAGTAGCTTGCTAACCAACCACATGGTTCCGGGTTCAGTCCCACTGCGTGGCATCTTGGGCAAGTGTCTTCTGCTATAGCCCCAGGCCGACCAATGCCTTGTGAGTGGATTTGGTAGACGGAAACTGAAAGAAGCCTGTCGTATAATGTATATATATGTATATGTATGTATGTGTATGTGTTTGTGTGTCTGTGTTTGTACCCCTAGCATTGCTTGACAACCGATGTGGTGTGTTACGTCCCCGTCACTTAGCGGTTCGGCAAAAGAGACCGATAGAATAAGTACTGGGCTTACAAAGAATAAGTCCCGGGGTCGATTTGCTCGACTAAAGGCGGTGCTCCAGCATGGCTGCAGTCAAATGACTGAAACATGTAAAAGAGTAAAGAGTAAAGAGTATATGTATAAATATATGCTTTCAGTGTGAATGGTTTTGTTATACAGCACCGTATTTTACAAACCTGTAAATAATAATAATGGTGTTTTTAGATGAGCTTAAAGCTTATGGTGACCACCAAGGAAAAAGCTTATGGCAAATGACCAAGGAAAATAGACCTGTTATTAGACTATTTTCCTTAGTCAGTGCACACTGATTGCTATAAGCTTTAAGCTTACATAAAAATACCTTTATAATATATATATATGTGTGTGTGTGTGTGTGTTTGTGTGTGTGTTGCCTTGATGTGCTCTGTAAATTCCTGGATCTGGCATTTCTGTAGATGTTTCTTCACGGAAGCGTCTGCCTGCATCTGCATGTGTTCCTTAATGCATATATGCAGTTTTCTCGTTGTGCTTCCTATGTAGGATGCACCATATCTGCCACAGATGATCTCATATACAACATAGGTCCTCTGGCACAATTCAGGGTCATTGATGGGGCAGTTCGATAATGTGCACTCCTCAGAGTAGTGAGAGGTGTTGTTCTTGAACAGAGCTTTTCTCAGGGAAGGGCCAGTGTGCACTATCTGTATGTCAAGTCCTTGAAAAGATGCACATTGGCAACATGCATTAATTTCTTGAAAATGGGGTCATAACCCCGAAATATTGAATACAAGGTAAGTCTACATTAATTCATATATTTGTTTTCTTGCATTTATTTTGCATTGTTCTGGTGTTACCCACGATTCTTTATACAATAATAATAATAGTAAAAAAAAAAGATAAATACAACCCAATTAAGTATGAAATAGCCTGTCTATGGAAAATGAAGAAGGGGAAGATAGTGCCAATTACTGTTGGGTCCTTGGAAACAGTATCAGAAGGCATCAAGTGGAATATAAAGGAAATTCGAATTGAGTATCCAGTAGAATTGTTAAAACAGTTTTGCCCTCCTTGGCATGACCAGAATGATTAGGAAAGAACGAATAGCATGGTACCATGGACTGTAAGTAGCAAGTCTCATAAAAGACTCCAAGAGCTCCAACAAAACCTGAGATAAAAAGAAATTATAATGACAATAATAATAATCCTTTCTATTATAGGCACAAGGCCTGAAATTTTGGGGGAGGGGGCCAGTCAATTACATTGACCTCAGTACGCAACTAATACTTAATTTATCGACCCCAAAAGGATGAAAGGGAAAGTTGACCACAGCAGAATTTGAACTCAGAACGTAGACAGGCAGAAGTAGTGGTGCTAGTGACCAAGGTAATGATAATAAACTTTTTATAGACAACAGTCGTTAGATATTCGATTGAAGCTTGATAAATTGGTTTGTCTGACACATCAAAACATATCCCAGTGATATTTGAACCCAGAAAAATGGAATATGAAGGGAAAATTAATACACTGGGTTCACTGGCACAAGTGAATTAATAAAATTTTAAAAATTAATTTTAGCTTGATTAAGTATTTAGTAAAACAAATAGCTTATTCACTAGCTAGCTTTGTAAATTTGTTATTTAAAATTACTGTATTAAAATATAGGGAGTTAATAATGCAGCTACTTGATTGGGAGTAATGACGAAAATAAGGGGTTGAAATGAAGCAAGTATAAAGGGCTATACACAACAACAAAACTCTAAGTATTCAATAAATAGTTCTAAGTATTAAATAAACAATCAAGGGATGGGGAAACACAGCCTCTACCGCTATTACAAAACAACTGAATGGAAGGAAATGATTAGAGACATGGATTAAATTACATAACTTAGGAAATGCTATTATCAGAAGCTGTTACTCCATGTTGTTATAAATAAATGAAGCTGTGTAAAGGATTAGGGGATAATAGGCTAATATCTCATGTAATGAAATTTAGAAACAAAATTCGCAAATAAAGTGTTAAAGATTAAAAGTGAAGAAACACAAACTTTTAGGGTGAAAGAGCTAAAAAGAGCAAAAGAAGAAATAATGTAGGAATGAGGAATTGCAGGATTGAAATTGCCAAAAACAGTTGCATAATTATCTTTGAGAATTGAGAATAATTCCGTACAGGTAATGCCGTACAGGTAAAGGTAATTAACAATAAGGGTTAAAATTTTTTTTAAATTGATTACTTTTCTAAGCTTACAAAGGGGCTTAGAGGAAGTCCTTATGGTTTATGAAGAACACCTTTACTAAACATCCAGGTAAAGGGTTGATTATATGTTGGAGTTGCTGTGTGATAAGTAGCTTGTTTACCAACCTCATGGTTCCGGGTTCAGTCCCACTGCATGGCACCTTGGGCAAGTGTCTTCTACTATAGCCTCGGGCCGACAAAAGCCTTGTGAGTGGATTTGGTAGAAGGAAACTGAAAGAAGCCCGTCATATATATGTATATATATGTATGCGTGTGTGTGTGTCTGTGTTTGTCCCCCTAGCATTGCTTGACAACCGATGCTGGTGTGTTTATATCCCTGTTACTTAGCAGTTCGGCAAAAAGAGACCGATAGAATAAGTACTGGGCTTACAAAAAGAATAAGTCCTGGGGTTGATTTGCTCGATTAACGGCGGTGCTCCAGCATGGCCGCAGTCAAATGACTGAAACAAGTAAAAGAGTAAAGAGTATATGAGTGATTAGCATACACTCTAATGCATCACAGGTGAACATAAATATGCATCCATTCAGTGTTTATAAAGAGTTCTAGTTTGTATTTTTTACCTTTTAACCAAAGCAATAAAACACTTGTTAATTTCCATTGCTTCTACTGTTTTTATTTCAGGGTTAAATGTCAGAACTTGGCTATTATGAATACAATTGAACAAGAATGGTCAATGAGAGATCTGTTACATTGGCTGCCAAACCTCTGAGAAAGAGATGTGAAGCCTTGAAATAACATTTTACACATTTAAAACTAAATTAAAAAGACGCATTAGATTTTCATGAAGATGAAGGATTTTGACTGAAATATCTTTAGCTCAATCAGAACTGATCTGAGTGTCAAACAACAACAATAAAGAACAAACAAACTGCTATCCTGGTTGAGTCAGAGATCTGACATATTAACCAATCAGCCAGCTGCCACTCACCCTCTCTCTCTCTCTCTCTCTCTCTCTCTCTCTCTCTCTCTCTCTCTCTCTCTCTCTCTCTCTCTCTCTCTCTCTCTCTCTCTTTCAGTCTTCTCTCACTCATCGTTATATCAGGTTATAAAACTTCTTGTACGTCATATTGAATAATAAATCATTTAGAAACATGAAAAATAAAAAAAATGATCAAATTATACAAAAGAATAAAATTTGAAAAAAAAACAAACAAAAACATCTCTTAAAAAGGAGAAAAAAGAGACAATTGATGATATTCTTTGCCAATATATATAATTCTTTGGTTAAAAATCAATTCTTGTTTCTTCTCTGGAAAATTACAAGACTGTAAAATCATTATTTGGCAGTGAATAAAATGCATTATTGCCGCAAACAATTTTTTATTCATTTTCTCTTTTTTCTCTATATATTTCCTGAAACAGAAATAAAAAAATAAGGGAAAAATCAAATAAATAAAATGCAAATTGCAATGTTGTTTATTTGATAATTATACGTATATATATATATTATATATATTATATATATATATATATCATGCTCATATGCTTATATGTGTGTCCTTTTTTGTTTGCTATATTTTAAAAATATTTTCCTGTTGCTTATATACATACAAACATACATACATTCGTATATAACTTTTATTTTTCCTTTGTTATTTTTTTCTTCAATTTGTGTATGTCTGAATGTGTGTATGTGTGTTTGCATGCACACATGTGTTTATGTATGCACATATGTTTATATATATATATATTTGTGAGGTTGTTATTTTTTTCTTTGGTATTTGATTTGTCCAAAGAAATTCAATAAAAAAATTTGTAATATTAGATATTATAAGTAAGTCCAGTATGTATATATGTATATATATGTTTGTATGTATATATGTATGTATGTATGTATGTATGTATGTATGTATGTATGTATGTATGTATGTATGCACAAGTGTTTATTTTTATGAACTGGTTATATTTTTTAACTTTTTTCCAATACTGAAAGAACTGGTCTCTAACCTAGAATCAAGTCTCCTTTATTGGAAAACAGACAACATCAACTAAGCAGCCATGTTTGTATATAATGTATGTAAATTATATATGGATATTATGGATGTATATCTGTATTCATTTTGTACTTGGCGAATTCTTAAGACTGTCGAGAATGTGTTTTACAAAAGAAAAAGTGGTAAACGCATATGTGGTAATTCTCAACTGTTCTCAGTTTTTTGCAAAAAAATATTGACCAGAATTATTCATGGTCGGCTCATTCAACATGTGATATTCCTTCCTCTGGAGTGTCAATCAGGAGCTTTACACTGGACAACAAAACAAATCACATGATTTTTTTTTTCCATTCATCTATTACAAGAAAACACTGCCAGATCAGACTGGAGCCTGGTGCCCCCCCCCCGGCTTCCCAGACACCAGTCGAACTGTCCAACCGGTGCTAGCACGGAAAATGGACGTTAAACGATGATGATGATGATGATGATGATGATCTATTACAAGAAAAGGCACTGATCAGGGAGTTAATCTCTATAATTGCTTTGCTGATTGCACTAACGACATTGATTCTGGTCATCATGATCCATAATGCCCAATTCTCACAAAATTTAGCTGCTCTAATCTGTTTACATACATTATCACGTCCTTTGATGATGGTATGAGAGTGTGCTCCTTGTCTATAAACTATATACTTCACAAGATTGCTCTGAAGGCATTTATATATATTACCACATAACAGATGAGTTATTCAATCTCAAATAGCTTCATTCTAAATCACTTACTGTTGTGTCTTTGATTAGAAACCTCAAACTTTGGGGAATACAACGGTGCTGTCTTAAGGCATGAGGACACTGGGCCATTGCCTGGGGACCTCATGAGTCAAGGGATCTAATTCTGATCCATGTATTGTGTAATTTATTATCTATAGATAAGTAAATAACATTGGCCCCATGATTTGCCTAGGAGCCATTAATGCTGCAAAGATGGCCTTGGACTGGGCTATTGTTGTAGACAATGAAAAAGATCTTCAAACATATGTAGATAAATTTTGGTGCCATGTGACATGTTAGCTTCAGAATAAATCTTGATAAATTTGGCAATCTTAGTTACCCCTGACCATGAAAGCTTTGTGTAGATCCTAAAATAAAGGCATAGGGTAAAATTTTGAAATATGTATTTTCGTTCATACAGCTTGACAATATTTTAACCTTTTTGACATCAACTCACTTGAGACAGCTCCTGTTTCTATGAGAGAAAGGTTCTGCTTCAAAGTCATCTAAAATAATATCTTCCATCACTCAAAGATATTTAACTAAATTCTTCATTATTTTGAAAATTAATTTAAACAAAAGCAGAGTATTTCGACAGAAATAAGATAGAAAAAGGGAGGATGCAAATCTTGTTGATGAAATTGCAAATGGAATTCAGAGATTGAGGATCTATTATAGAAAATTACTGCTTCTTTATGATCTTAATGATGTACATATAGGGCAACATTAGTTTCTGAAATAAAGAGAATGTCTTTTCCGTTTTGTTGCTGTTGTTGTTGTTGGTAGTGGTATATAAGGTGAAGACCATGTGGCTATGAATTTGCTTCTGTTATATTATTTATTGTTGTAAGAGACGTTGTTTGAGGTCAAGTAACTAATCTTAACATTATGGAAATTAAAGACTTTAACAACAGAAATCTACCAATATTAATTGAAGCGTTTAGACTGAATAGAGGATTAAACCAGATTACTTTCTACTTCTGACTTTTTTTAAGTTTAAAGATAGGGGCAGGGATCCACCATGTACACTACCTTATCTGTATCATATTTCCTCACTTGTGCATCATTATAACAGGGCTGTGTGGAGGTGTGGGGCTTAGCGATCAAGGTGTTACACTCATGATCATACGATTGTGGCTTTGATTCCTGGACTGGATGATGCATTGTCTTCTTGAGCAACACTTCCTTTCATGTTGCTTCACTGGTAAAAATGAGTAATCTTGTGAAGGGCTGGATATTTCATAATGGGGGGAGGCGCAATGGCCCAGTGGTTAGGGCAGTGGACTCGCGGTCATAGGGTCGCGGTTTCGATTCCCAGACTGGGCGTTGTGAGTGTTTATAGAGCGAAAACACCTAAAGCTCCACGAGACTCCGGCAGGGATGGTGGTGATCCCTGCTGTACTCTTTCACCACAACTTTCTCTCACTCTTACTTCCTGTTTCTGTTGTACCTGTATTTCAAAGGGCTGGCCTTGTCACTCTCTGTGTCACGCTGAATATCCCCGAGAACTACGTTAAGGGTACACGTGTCTGTGGAGTGCTCAGCCACTTACACGTTAATTTCACGAGCTGGCTGTTCCGTTGATTCGGATCAACCGGAACCCTCGTCGTCATAACCGATGGAGTGCTTGCAACCAAAATTTCATAGTGGGGTATGGCTCTGTTGAATATCTCTCTCTGTCTACCAATAGAGTGGAAATTCTTCTACTGGTACCTGGAGACATTTCTAATTACAGCCAGGAGTTGGCTGGAGTTTCTAAAGCTATAAACAATTTCCTTTTTAGGCTTTATGTAGAAGTAGTACTTAACTCTTTTGAGGCTTTGAATGATATCCAGGAAGTTAACCTTTCTTTAGATGATGATAACAGTTATAGTTAGGCCAAACTCTTTGAAAACATTGATGAAATTCTTCATGAAGTTACACATGGTGTGGTTGTTCATATGGTTTAAGATTACCATGCCATCATCCCTGAACGGATCTGATTTGTTGGGGTGTATACATATTTTATGGTACTCAAGATGAATAATCTATCAAGATTAGTGACTCCATTTGTGTAAAACTTATCATGTGTATACTGAATATTAAGTCGTCTTTTACCCACTAGGAATCATTTTAAAACAAGTATGGCTTCCTGGCATTCAGCCCTGGAGACTCCTGTCCAGAAAATGTAGTTGCTAAAATTAAAATACTCTTTTACTCTTTTACTTGTTTCAGTCATTTGACTGTGGCTATGCTGGAGCACCACCTTTAGTTGAGCAAATTGACCCCAGGACTTATTCTTTGTAAGCCTAATACTTATTCTATCAGTCTCTTTTGCTGAACCGCTAAGTTACGGGGATGTAAACAAAACAGCATTGGTTGTCAAGCGATGTGTGTGTGTGTGGGGGGGGAGCAAACACAGACACACAAACATAAACACACACACATATATACATATATATATATATATATATATACATGTATACGACGAGCTTCTTTGAGTTTCTGTCTACCAAATCCACTCACAAGGCTTTGGTCAGCCCGAAGCTATAGTAGAAGACACTTGCCTAAGGTGCCACGCAGTGGGACGGAACCTGGAACCATGTGGTTTGTAAGCAAGCTACTTACCACACAAGCTATTATCTTTGTTGGCAACAACTATTCTCTCTCTTTGAATGAAAGGCAAATTATAAGCAAGGCCACATGTTACGGAAACATGGATCATGAATGCAGAGGATATGCGAAGACTAGAGAGGAATGACGCTATTAGGCTCTGTTGGTTGTGTGATATCAGTGTGCATGTATGACAAAGTGTTAATACGCTGAGAGAAAAGTTTGCCATAAAAAGAATCAGATATAGTCTGCAAGTGTTGGTTTGGTCATGTGATGTATATGGATAGAACAGTTCAATAAGGATGTGCTGTTCATTTAAACTGGACGGAACTGGTGGAAGAGGGAGACTCAGGAAGATATGATGAGACAAAGAATTGAAAGTTGATATCAGGATTCTGAGCCTTACAGAGATGACAGCGGACTGAGATGAGTGGTGATCTGCTGTGCTCAAGAAAACCCATCTATCACAGCAAAACGATATCCTAAAACTACTTGCTATGCTTGTATATAGAGCCCTGCCCCTACTCCACTCTCTCTCTCTCTCTCTCTCTCTCTCTTTGCCCTGTCAAGTACTTCCAATAATTCTTACCCTTAACACCCTATCACTTCTCTATGATACCACTCAGCTGCTGTAATTACTTTGGGACCAGAATTCCTCAAAATCATCAATGCCTATGCTATTTCCACCAGCCATCTCCTTGCTCTGCCTTCAGCCACTGTGTTGTGTGGACACCCCCAGACGATGAAGTAGACTAGCCCAATATGTAGATATAGACGTCAGATTAGAGAACAGTTGAGTAGAGGTCATCTGAATGTGCGACATAACAGTGGTGACAAGGATGAGATGCTCACACAGCCACTGTGTAGTATTGCAATATTGTGGAGGCGCAATGGCCCAGTGGTTAGGGCAGTGGACTCGCGGTCATAGGATCGCAGTTTCGATTCACAGACTGGTCGTTGTGAGTGCTTATTGAGCGAAAACACCTAAAGCTCCACGAGGCTCCGGCAGGGGATGGTGGTGATCCCTGCTGTACTCTTTCACCACAAATTTCTCTCACTCTTACTTCCTGTTTCTATTGTACCTGTATTTCAAAGGGCCGGCCTTGTCACTCTCTGTGTCATGCTGAATATCCCTGAGAACTACGTTAAGGGTATACATGTTTGTGGAGTGCTCAGCCACTTACACGTTAATTTCATGAGCAGGCTGTTCCGTTGATTCGGATCAACCGGGACCCTCGTCGTCGTAACCGATGGAGTGCTTCGATCGATTGCGATATAACACTCTGATCTCTCCCCTTCGCTATACACCATTCTCAATACCTCTTTTATCAGCTGATATTCACAATGCTCTCCCTCATATCTTTCATCACACCCCACTTACTATAGCCCCTTATTTACCCCTATATCTTCCCCTCTCTATTGCTCCTACACCTTGCACATAATCACATGCTTTTGATCTATTCCCCTTCCCGAGCCACTCTCAAATTACTCCTCTCCATCCTTGTATTTTCTTCAACAGCATCTCCATCCTTGTTCACCACGCTTGACATTTACCTTTACCCTCATCTTTAATCATCATAGGCGTAGGACTGGCTGTGTGGTAAGTAGCTCACTTACCAACCACATGGTTTCGGGTTCAGTCCCACTGCGTGGCACCTTGGGCAAGTGTCTTGTACTATAGCCTTGGGCCGACCAAAGCCTTGTGAGTGGATTTGGTAGACGGAAACTGAAAGAAGCCCGTCGTATATATGTATATATATATGTATGTGTGTGTGTGTGTGTTTATGTGTTTGTGTTTGTTCCCCCAACATCACTTGACAACCGATGGTGGTGTATTTATGTCCCTGTAACTTAGCGGTTCGGCAAAAGAGGCCGATAGAATAAGTACTAGGCTTACATAGAATAAGTCCTGGGGTCGATTTGGTCGACTAAAGGTGGTGCTCCAGCATGGCCACAGTCAAATGACTGAAACAAGTAAAAGAGTGTTACCCTTCACTCACTCTCTTATGAAATCATCCCCTCTCTCATCTTCTCCTATGACCCACTGTCTGTATCCTCTCTTATGCTCACCCTCTTGTACCACGAGAGTTTGCTCTAGCACCTCATCACTACTATTTGTTAATTCACTTCAGGCATGTATTTCCCCGACACCAAGACACCTGTGCTTGCCCCTCTATCATACTTTAGCCTTGTGACATCTAGCACAGAGGGATGCCCCTCCACTTTCTTCTCACAAATACACCCATCTTAGTAGTTGGAGCTTCTTT